>NW_022147617.1:212910-472892 GCF_002938485.1 Sitophilus oryzae
TTATAAGGGGTTATGAATAATTATCGCACCTGCTAAAAAGAAATGAAACTGCAAAGTACAAACATTATTTTATTAAATCGTTTTGTAATCCTTTTTAATATGGATGATTTTACAGATTTTTTAATTTATCTTAAAAATAGAATTTTCTTTATAAATACCTAATAATAATTTAATACGCCTGGTATAAAGTATATTTATGTCACAATGATTATTTACATTTCATAAAATGTATTTAACAAAAGCTTACCAAAGTTGGCAATCTTTTAACAAATATATTGCAACCAAAGTTTCTCGTCAAGTTGGAATGTAATAATTTCTACCGTATGATCGAAAAAAAAACGCCGTCAGCGATGGCTATGAAATTAAGATCGCTGTCATTTTCTACAGGGTGGCGCACCTCATTCGCCTCGGTTGATTATACGAAAACGGAAAGATGTAGAAACAAAATATTTTATGGTTATATGTGGGGAGGTAATGTGCACAATTTAAAATTATTTTGAAATGTACAGGGCGTTTCAGAACTAAGATCCATACCAAAGTTATATTTTTTCTTATGGAACACCCGGTATTTTATTTCATTTTTGGATTCTTGTGCCAAAAAAAGGTATTTATTATAAGGGTTAAATATGTTTAAAATCTTTGGTTTTTGAGATATTTAAAGATAGTTTCTAGTGACAGTTAGTAGCTATTTTCAAAATTTGTTTATGGACTTATTTAAATTTATACCAGTTTATTTTTATTTAATTTACCTACAATAGTTTAATAAATAATATGTATTAAATATGTGTATATTATTCTATCAAGAAAAACGAAGAAGTAGTTTATGAATTAGTTTAAGATGACTTGTAGATATATGGATTTTCTATAAAATAGCCAATTACGGCAAATTTATTTTATTCACTTCCAACGACAGGTTTCTGCCTAATAGGTTTTTTTTATATACCACACTACCAGCTCTGCGATCTGCGCAATAGGCAATAGGACAAGAAGTTTTTCAAAGAAACGCTTATCAGGAATCAGGAAGATTCCTATTTGGATATCTTTGAGCATAAGCCCTTGAGGCCAAGAAGCCAATCAAAAATAATGAATACTTATTAAATTATTGTAGGTAAATTTAAGTAAACTGTTATAAATAATAATGTCCATAAACTAATGTCGACTTTGAAAATAGTTACTAACTGTCACTAGAAAATTGCCATGGCGACACCAGCCATCTTGATTGCAATTTTATTTAAAAATCGCTTTTTATTCAAAATATGAGCTAGATAGGTATGAGAAACCCTAATATAGTTTGAAAGAGCATTTGAATCTGCTACGATTTATTCAAAAAATACAGGGTGTTGCATTTGAAATAACGAAGTTTTTATATAAAATATATCCTTAAAATAGATCAGCAATTTTTGATAGCCCTGTATAAATTTAAGGAACCAATACCATTTTTCAGTAAAGTTTATTTCTCTACCTTTAAACTCAGCATTAAAATTAATTCTGAAAAGTAATGTACAGGGTGTTAATAATCTGTTCTATTGCAGCATGCAAATTTAAATATCTTTAAATATCTCAAAAACTAAAAATGTTAAACATATTTAACCCTTATAATAAATGCCTCTTTTTGGGCCCAAGAATCCAAAAATGAAATAAAATACCGGGTGTTCCATAAGAAAAAAAATATAACTTTAGTATTGATCTTAGTTCTGAAAACACACCTGTATATTTCAAAATAATTTTAAATTGTGCACATTGTCTTCCCACATATACCCATAAAATATTTTGTTTCTACATCTTTCCGTTTTCGTATAATCAACCGAGGCGAATGAGGTGCGCCACCCTGTTTCTAAATTTATATGGGATATGTCAACGATCGTCATTTCCCGGGCAACTGGACGCCGTTTTTTTCGATCATACGGTACCTAATTGTTATACAGGGTGGTTCGAAGAGTCTTCCGGAAACTTCGGCAGCATATTCTGCGGATAAAATAAGTAAAAGTTCTTTTTTAACTTTTTTATTTTTTAAATTAATCATAAATTTTTCTTCGAAAGAATACTGATAAAACAGTTTCTGTTGAATTTATTGAACAAAAACATTTCAAATTTATGATTTCAGTCTAACAATTATTTGTCAACATGCTTAATAATTTATGTCAATGATGACAGGTATTGATAATTTCGATTCCAAATATCTTGAGAATCATTACTCGTAGCGATTTTTACCTATAGAGCTTTTTTTACATAAACAACGTCGTAAATGTATATTTTTTTACCTAGTAGTTTTATACAGGTACGGACAAAATGTTATTATTCTACAAACAGGTTAAAAAAATGTAGGTGGCACCCTTTATAAGTAGGAGTCATATTAACACAACAAAATCAAATTTCTTATGTCAAAAAACTCCCAGACACCAATTTTCATCCAAATATTGACGTTAATTTTATTCAGAAATTATTTGCAAAAAATCAAAATAAAAATGAAACTTCTACATCCTGTATCTCCGAAAGTAATCATTTTAGGACATACATTTATACGAAGTTTTTCCTTATTTTTATCTGCAGTATATGCGGTCGAAGTTTCCGGAATGCAGCTCGGACCACTCTGTATAATCTAAACTGTAGTTCATTATCACTTTTCGTATAAATCAATAATCAATAACTTACAGCAGGGTTGGCAAAAAAATAAAAAAAACAGTTTTTTTTTTAATTTTCATAGAAAATATTATTTAAATGGGATTTCCAAATAATTTTAGGACTTATTTCCAATTAAAGTCCTATCCTAAATGGCTAAATCTTCGTAACTCTGCCCGATATTGATAACATTAACAATTCTACGGCGCGTGTCATTTTTTTCACATGGGTCACCAATATATTCCCCAAAAAAGTCTCTCGCTTTAGATCAAAAAGATATTTTTTCAAACGTCACAAAAGTATTAATTTTTGTCATTTTAACGCCTAGGCATAAAAGTAAAGCACTTTTACGCCTAAGCACATAAAAGTACAAAACTGATACTAAAGTGTCTATTGGTTTTTATATTGGTGGTATTAGTTTTTATATTATTTGCAACGTTTGAAATTCATTAATTAAAATTAATTAAAAAAATTAAAAAATTATTTGTAACGTTTAAAAAAATAGTACTTATGTTCTATTTAGAGCAAAAATGTACTTTTTGTGCCTACCTGTAATGTCGGACTAGCTTTATGCTGGTTCATCAAACGGACAGCCTAGTCAAAAAAAGTATAATTTTTACTCCAAATAAAACAATACACTATTGTTCAAAAATAGTCTTAAGCCAAGAATGAAATTAGTATTATCTAATGTCAAAGTGTAGAGTACTTACTAGAGACCGAAATGTCAGTAGAAATTTGGAAAGAACTAGAAGATAAATTAGAGAAGGCAGAAGTTATCTTAATTCAAAAAATTACATAAAACAGCATATTTTCTGACAACGATTACAAATTCTCGGAGATGAAGATATAGTCTTACATCAGAAGAACTCACAATAGGAATTGACCTCAATCCTCAAATCGGTCCTCACAATAGCAATTGACCTCAAATCCAAGGAGGCAATAGAGAAAGAGGGACATATCCTCTATTATAGATACGGGACAACACCAGTATCAGGTCTAAGGAAAGATCAAGTTAAAGAGGTGGAGAAAATGGAGACACAGATCCTCCAGCCTCCACCTCGCGGGTTCCTCAGCCGGAGGCAAGCTCCTCGACTGTGAAGAACGGCACGGAGGGCCAAACTCCAACCGTGGAAGGGTGTGTACCCTCGGAGAAAGAACTGTTGTCAGAGGAGAATGGGAACTACCCTGTCCCCTCTACAATAGGTGTATGATGGGTTAGAGATTGTGTGATGACTCAAGGAAGGGAGGCACAATAGATCTTTAGGGTCGCAGTGATTAACCCCCCTCTTACTCATTCTACATTCTACATCAGAAGAACCTAGTGCCTAGATTTTTGTCACTTGTACATAAATTTAAAAATAATTCTCTGCCGTTTCGAGGTCTAATGGATTCCCACGAAATTACTTCAAAAATATTAAAAAAAGTTATTTGAAATACGTATATATATGTGTTGTACAAATCATTTTTTATATAAAATAGTTTTATAACATTTACAATTATTTTTCGATTTATTAAAAGTATTTAAACGTTATACAACCAATACCCAATCTAACATTTTATTTGATGAATAGATATAGGATAATATTATAATAAATCTGTTATCTGTTATAGAAATAGTTTTTAGAGTTTTCCAGGACACATTTTTATTTTAATTTTTTATAGTTATTTTTCGATTTATTATAAAGTTTTAAAAAAGTTCTTTGTTTTATTTAAATCACTTAATGATTAAAATAAAAAAAATCACTTGATTTAAATCATGCCAACCCTGATTTACAGTATTGTTTCTAACTTATTTTAAAAGTTTTACTATACAACAATTATAAAAATATAAATTAAATTAAAATAATATCTAATATCTTACAATTATTTAAGATCACACTTATTTTATGAAACAATACACTACTTTTCATTTCTTTTACATTATTTGATATTTTATAAAATTTTTACACCAAGGTTTATATCGGGTGATGCATCGTTTTTGGAAACAGGAAATCCCATGCTAATTTTGAACTGTCCAAATATTGGCAGCAATTCATTTTACAGCAAAGTTATAAATGTTTTTATTTAAGGTCAGAATACATATGTATATGCAGTTTTGGGTAGGCCAATTTTAATTAATTTCAGAAAAACTGCATCTATTCTTGAATAAAAACTAAACAGGTAACAATGCAAAACAAGGCAAATGCCAGCATACCTTAAATTGTCAATATATGATCATAGATAAATGAAACAAGTTTAGATTGGAAAGTGCCTATAAGGACAATGTAAACACTATTTGTGGCTATTCTTGGAACGGTCGCGACCCAAAGCTTTTGATAATTTCGAAGCGGTTCGGCTTTTTCCGGAATTATGTCGCCAAATATTTATTTATTCAAATGTATTATTATTTTCTTTTAATTTTATAAATAAAATACAGTGTGCTGCATACAACAAACTTTATTTTATATAAGGACATGTATGAAATACCTATGAAACATTGGAAACCGACGTTATGCCACGATCCGCTGTGGTTTTTACAGTTCACAGTACACAACACAGCTTTTCTAAGTTTTTAATGCCAATTTTTCACAATTACCATGGGTTTTAGAAAATAAAATTTATATTAAACTCTCACTAGATAGCAATAATTACTTTGAGAATGGACGCTTTAAACACTTTCCGGTATTTTTTCAATGAGGGCGGTTAAAATTTTGAAAGATTTTATAATTTTTGAAGGTTCCGACTTTGACATGAGAAAATTATTTCTGTTTTTGTTTGCGGTTGTTCTTAGCAACGCCAGATCACGTACAACGGTCGCGATCCAAGACAATTATATATTTTGACAGGCATTCCAATTTAAATTTATTTCCTTTATTATGCTATGATCTTATCATTGTCAAATGTAATTTGTTGTCCTATCTACACTGCTACGTAAAAAAATAATATAGTATTATATTTAATTTTAGATATCTATTTTTCCTAAATTATTTAAGATCGGCTTGTTCAGAATTGTTCAAATTTGGTATCTACATATGTGTTTTCAACATTTTCTGTTTCCAACAACGATGCACTACACCGTATCTACATAAATATCACAGCAGTTTTTTTTAAAAGCGACTTTTTTATACAATCACGTAAAAAGTTAACAGGTGGAATATAAATTAGAAAAAAATATTTTTGTTTAATACAGTAAACAGTAATCTCGATAGTTTTTTTGATCACACCGATAGCAATATTCTCTTGAATTCAGGAATATGGGAATCTAAATAATCTCTTTGAGCCTAGAACAAAAATTCATATATTTTATTTTTAAGTTTATATATTTAAATGAAGTAACCGATTGGTATTGATATGAAACAGTAGCTACCACGTTTGTGCTGTGTTTAGAAAAACTGTAGTGCAGCGATTTCGAAGCCCTATATGAAATCGAGTTTTACGACGTTTTTTCGTGGTCGAAGCATTTTTTATCTTCAAAAAACTGAAAAAAACCGATTTATTTGTGAATCATGTTTCTCAACGTCTCCTGTGTCATATTTCGGGAAATAAAAGTGCTATCGGGCCGTTCTTTTTTTTTTTAATTAAAGTAAAAACCATAGCGCTTTTATCAGTATACGTGGTTTTTACACAATTCGCTTTTTTATTGTTTTAAACATCAGAAAAACCAAAAAAAATAATTTTGTGTATTACAGTTTTCACCAATCAAGAAACTTTTTTATTTTTAACTTTTTTTATGTACATCCAGCGAAGCAAATGAAGCCAAAACATTACAAAAGTTTTTGGTAATATTACTTTTTTTCTAATATGTATCGTTTGGCATGAGCGATTTTTTTATTAAGCAAGTCGGAGTGCAACGTATCGCCGCGCCGTCCGTCGCGTCGCCTCGTCGCGGGGTTCCTGTAGCAGATAGCAGCGTATATGCAGGATAGACGAGCTGAACTATTTAGTTGTCGTTTTAAAGATTCCCAGATTTTATGTGTTTTTTTTTGAGGTGGTACTAATTATCAATAATTAAAAATTGACAGATACACACGTTTGACATGACTTTCCATGTCCAAGTTCTTTTTGCTCGTAACAATACGTATGTTCCAGTATCCGATTTTTTTTATTTTTTAATACAAGCTGCGATGCTGTAAACGAATAAAATATTCCTTTGCAGTTTCTTAAAGGTTCTACTAATATTCTATATAACATGTATATACATAGGTATGTACTAATATTATACTAATGGGTATATAACATTTTTTCTTATAAAGTAAGTACTTATTTAATACGTTATTAAGCATTTATAAGTTTTGCACCATTAAAAATTGTCTAATTCGTAATTTTCTTCTGTATCTCCCTCGAAATCTTTAACAATGTTATTAAAAGAACCACATTTACACATATTGCCACACTTTAAGCCTCCTTTAATACATTTCTATAAAATCCTTTAAACGTTCAAGACGGGGGGATACCTACTAATATACCTACTACATTTCAATGTTATTGGTAGCCGAAAAATTCAAAAATATCGATGTTTTTTAAAATCGTCTAAAAACGAAGAGTCTCTTTTAATTTTTTTGACAAAATATTTGACATTAAATGCGGCACAATTCTTAAACGAAAACTAAATATTAATAGTAGTTTAAAGTACCTAGTGGAATAAAATAAATGTCGTTCTTGTTATAACATTATTAAAGATTTCGAGGGAGATACAGAAGAAAATGACGAATTAGACAATTTTTAATGGTGCAAAACTTATAAATGCTTAATAACATATTAAATAAGTACTTAGTTTACAAGAAAAAATGTAATATACCTATTAGTATAATATAGTACCAATGTATATTATGTAATATTATGTAGAATATTAGTAGAACCTTTAAGAAACCGCAAAGAATATTTTATTCGTTTACAGCATTGCAGCATGTATTAAAAAATAAAAAAATCGGATACTGGAAAATATGTATTGTTGCGAGCAAAAAAAACTGGGACATTGAAAGTCATGTCAAACATGTGTATCGGTCAATTTTTAATTACCAATAATTAGTATCACCTCATAAAGAAAACACATAAAATCTGGGAATCTTTAAAACGGCAACTAAATAGTTCAGCTTGGTTCAGTTCGTCTATCCTGCATACCTACACGCTGCTATAGGAACCGCGCGACGATGTGACGGACGGCGGCGGCGATACGTTGCGCTCCGACTCGCTTAATAAAAAATCTCTGATGCCAAACGATACATATTAGGAAAAAAGTAATATTACCAAAAACTTTTGTAATGTTTTGGCTTCATTTGCTTCGCTGGATGTACAGAAAAAAAGTTAAAAATAAAAAAGTTTCCCGATTGGTGAAAATTGTAATACATAAAATTATTTTTTTTTGGTTTTTCTGATGTTTGAAACAATAAAAAAGCCAATTGCGTAAACACCATGTATACTGATATACTGATAAAAGCGCTATGGTTTTTACTTTAATTTAAAAAAAGGAACAGCCCGATAGCACTTATATTTCCCGAGATATGACAGAGGAGACGTTGAGAAACATAATTCGCAAATAAATCGTCTTTATCAGTTTTTTGAAAATAAAAAATGCCTCGACCACGAAAAAATGTCGTAAAACTCGATTTCATATACCCTGTGATACCCTTGACAAAACTTACCATGTTAGACCTTCTACGCCAGTTTTTTTTTCTCGGAAACTAAGCGACTTAGCTTCCCGATTTCGCTGCACTACTGGTGATTTTAGTAAATCGCTAGTATGATTTTAGTAATGGCTAGCGTTTCGCTAGCCATGTTAGCATCATCAGCAGATGATTAAATAAAAAAAAACTCATTATACTTACCAAAAAAATCCTTTATGGGTATTTCGCCACTGCACTGCAAGAAAATCTACAAAATAAAATAGTTTTTTGTAAACACTTCTGCGTTAAACCTAAACGGACACTGCTTGTCAGAAGTTATGTTTACAGTAATACAAATTTGCCTAACAAAGAAAAAAATGCTTAACGTTTCGGAAAGTTTATCTCTTTCCGTCGTCGGAAGCAAAAAAAATACAAATAATAAAGAAAAAAACTATTTAAAATATTTAAATTCGACTATTCGAGAACACTTTACTTTTTTAAAACAGATACGTCTACAAAAAACCGTTGAAGTTCTGTTAAAATGACATTATATTAAGTTAAACTTCAAAATTAACAATTACTACCTGATAACAATTACTTAATAAGGTAAAACCAAAAAGCCCCAACTTTCTGTATGGTTTCTGTATCTGTATCTTTCTGTATATTTATTAGTATGATCCTTGATTATGTATAAATAGATATACAATGAGGGCTTAGTAAAATCCTGTCTTGTAGATGGCGCCTTGCCCGCTCTGCATTTTTGTATTCCCCTACGATTTTCTTTGAGGGGAATCCGTTAAACCCGCCCATCGTTCAAAAATGGAAGGGCGCGAGGTCACATCTATTGGGCTACTTATTAGCACGTTTCACGCATGTTTTACGAAAATAGCTTTATCCTTGTTTGTTTCAACTGTGACAAGAAAAAAGGAAAAAAAAGTCATATTCGTTTCTAAATTCGGCAGTTTTGTTTATCTTTCTCGACTTCTGATTTCGTTTCGTTTAGGTTATGTCTTAAAAAATAATTATTTATAATCTTTTGAGTTGAAATATACCTTAATGCATATCTAAATAATTAAAAAATCAATTTTTTCGTCCCTCGCGAAGAAACGAAACAGTATTTTTGAATATTTGGATTACAAACTATTATTTTATGAGTTTTATGTGTTGTGTTTACGTGATGTGTAATGTGTATTTTGTACCTGTTGGATAATATTTTGAAACATATTTAATTAAACAAAAAGCATCTGTATTACAGGTGAGTAAATACTGTTCATATTTTATTTCTAAATTCATATAAATTTGTTTTAAAATCACTCTTGGTTTTTAGAGTTTTTTATCTTAGAGTTTTACCTCTAGAGAGTCTGAGATAAGTTTAATAATAAACATTAAATTTGATAGATTGATAGATAGATTAAACGATAATGGCCAGTTGACTTAAAAATTTAAAAAATACTGATTTTATGCTATAAATTATGTTTCATTTCTTACTTTGCTTTTTTGGAACTGTCAGATATATTGTGTATTTTATAATTTTTCTTAATTAATAACGTAAAATATTGTTTATCTACACTCAACCCTGTGTTTAGATAAAGCTTCATATCAGATTTCCTATTTTATATTTTCACTCAAATCATATTTTTGTAAAATAGGTATGCTTGCATGCAAAAGTAGCGTAAATTTGACAGGGAGGTATTTTTATAGATATACAGGATGATTCGTAGATTTAAATACATATTTACTTTAGAGTTGTATAGTTTGTCAAAAGAAAAGCTATATTTTTTATTTTTTCTTGGTGAATTTGTCAAAAAATTGTCATTCCAGAAAATACTATAATGTCGTAATCGTATAGAGTTCATTTTGACCATTTTTGGATTAAATTTTTTTGTTTATATAATAAAATATATATTTAAAGCCCTTTCTAAGTTAAAAATAAGTAATATGGAAGTTTTTTACTGGAACTAATTTAAGGTAATGTTCTCTTCATATAATTATATAAAAATATGCTAAATTCCTAAATTATTTATATGATTAAATTTTCTTTATATTATTTTTTTTGTATTATATACAGGATGAGTCAAAACTATATATTATATTTTTCTTTGCTATTTCAAATGGAACACTGTATTTTATATCATAAATCAACAAATCTTTTATCCAACTTTTGTTTTGTTAAGATCTATATCCCAGATTAATAGTTATTGGATTGTTCTCAAAATTGTCTCTTTGAGAATAAACATGATTTGTTTTTCGCAATTTTTATTAGTAGGTTTGTCGTTAAAAGTGATGTATCTACATATTTATCAGCGACAAAAATTAAGAATTAGATGTCTAAAATAATTTCCTAATTATTTTTTTACTTAGCGTATCAGTAAATATTATTTATTTTATCGCTGCAGCTGAAAATAATTATGTATTCCAAAACAGGACATTACTGTATAAATATCGATTATTGGATTTAAAAATTATTTTTCAAAACAAAGTTGGAGAAAACTACGTTTATGTCATAAAATGTGGAGTTCTCTTTGAAATAATCGAGAAAAACCCAACATCTAGTTTTGACGCCACCAGTATATATCATGCATTATAGTTGATTACATACGTAGTTTTGTTTGGTGAAAATGAAACTTTCTAAAAGTATTCCCAATTAAAACATATTAAGAATTTCCTACATTATAATTTTGAAAGACGTTTGAGTGGGCAGACAATTTGGTTTAAAATAATCATATGTCTAAAAAATTTAGTCTAAAATAATCAAAAACCACTTAACACATATAACTCGCTTTTAAAAAATCTAAAAGAAATAAGTTTGTTTATTATATGTATATTTTATTAAATTATTATAGGTGTGACTGATAAGTGGTCGTACTCGCCACTTTAACCAACCATTGTTGGGACCATGGTAGGACCTTCAGAGATTATAATGCGAATTTTTCATACCATGTAAATCTATATACATATATTAATAAATGCGTTTGTTTTATTAAATTTGTTTTCTTATATGGTATGAGCGAAAAAAAACGGCGTCTATTTGTTTATGTACAAATATATGACATCGATATTCATTTCCAAGCCACCTCTGACGCCGTTTTTTTATCGTATGGTATACACTTACATATCCCTTATCCTTTAAATCCGATTTATTTCTAATAATTATAAAAATAAGATACCTGATTGATTCTTCCGAAATATTATAAAATGAGATATCAGGAAATAAATAAAGTTAATTATCTCGTTTGTTTTGGGAATTCAAAAAAAAAGGGCATCGAGAATCTTAAGAGACACAGTTCAAATATTATTTTTGAGTATAATGGGTGCTTCAAAAAATGTGCCGGATATAATGTAACATTTTTTTAATGCAAAACTCTTATTTATAACTTTTATTTTATTTTTCGATTCTGCCTAAAAATTCTATAACTTTTTTTATAAATAACGTTAGTATTTGCAAAAAAAATTATTCCTATGTTACATAATTGTCAGTTGTTTCCGAAGTTGGGCTACACAAATTTGGTAGGAGTGTTTTACAGAGTGAAGAAAAAGATATATGTAAAAATACTTGGAGTTAGATGCTACACTGTGTTCAAACAGATTTTTTTGGCTGATCCTATATATTATTATTTTTTCTAGTGCTTTTACAAAACCTTTCAACATTTGTTAAGAAAGTATATTAAGTACATCTATACTCTATACAGCTTGCAATCTGTTCTGAATTTTTCAATTTTTATCCTTCTTTTACTTCATTTACACTATAACAAGTTTTGCCATGACAAAACAAAAATTATTTATTATTAAGCATTAAAGTAATTTATATAGTTATATGACATTATTAATAGAAATTGAAGAATTTTGTAAAATCTATCAGAAAAAAATATAATATACCGGGTGTTTTTCAAAAGTGGCTTGATTGACGTATTCAATTAGTTTCGGTTATTTCTTGTTTCACCGGAAATGACTACAACTTGGTTTTTAAATGGTACCGTCGGTATTTTTTTACTTTATTTGACAGAATATGGCATTGTGAATAGAATAATTTAATGTCAACTTTTGACATATTTACTTAAAAAATTGTATTTTAAATTACAATCTAGAGTGCCATGATAAAAAACAACATGTAACCGGTCGTAAAGGTAACGACAGTTTGACTCGATATACGAAGTGTGTGGTACCAAATTACCTATTTACCAGGTACCAAAAAGGAAAAGACACAAAAAATATTAGCGATCAAATCAATTTTTCCGAAGCTCCTTGATTAAAAATTAATGGTTTTAACACAGCCATGACACTAGATTGAATTTTAAAATGCTATTTTTTTTAATTGAAAATGTCAAAAGTTGACATATGATATATGTCATTCTATTCAGAATGTCATTTTCTATCAAATAAAGTATAAAAAATACCGAGGGTACCATTTAAAAATCAAATGTTGTACTCGTATACATTTCCGGTGAAACAGGAAGTGACCGAAACTAACGGAATACGAATCAATCTCGATTTATGTCATATACTTACCTACTAACATTCCGAATTTGGTAAACCCTGAATTTAATTTTTTTATCTGAAAAAATAAAAAGTTATAGGAGGTGAATCGCTTTTGAAAAAACACTCAGTATAGGCTGCGTCATTGAAAGAATCTGCAGATATTTTTCTATTTTAAATACGTAGTCGAATTTCAAAAACATATATTAAACACCCTGTAGCTCTACCTTAAATATCTACATATAAATATCTAATATTTTTTCTTCATCAACAAATTGAAATATTACAAAACTAGTTTTAGGTTACACCATTATTCAAGAAATATACGTAAAAAAAGTAATAGAATTTTACGCAGAATCTAAAATAAAATAGGATGTTACATGTAAAAAAAACATTATGTTAAATTCGCCACACTTTTTACAAAGTTACAGACGTAGGTAGGTATAGTTTCATATTATATTCTTTAATTATCCATCTAAAAATAAAATATTTATATACCTAATATAATACTTTAGTATCCAACAAGTGGCCATGAAAATCAAAATAAATATAAATCCATGTCCAAAAATAAAAAATGTAAATAACGCTTTGAGGTATAAATTCGGTTCGAATCAGATAAGATATTTTTATTCTTTACCGAGAATTAAATTGGAAGAATTCCTAGTCCCTACTTCTTTGCCAAGTTCAATAGTCTCCGCCCCTTTTTACGTTTTAATTTCTGCCACCAGTTGGCAGCATCGACTTATACAGGCTCATTGACTAACTATTAATATATAAACAAGGGTATGATTATTAACTTTTACGTATGTTACCTATGTTTATTTATGTTATGTTCTTTAAAATGAAAAAAGCAATTGCCATACATTACTAACATCTACAGATGCATGAGCAATACATTTATTTTTATTAGATTGAATTAAAAAAGCCTCTTTTATTTTTCTTTTAGAGGCTATCGCTTCTTTCATTATAATTTTGGCGTTATTAAAATTTATTGTGTGCCCTGTGTCCCCGTGAATGCTGACAAATCTTAGATTTGTGGAAATCTCCCTTTCTTAAATAATCTTTATGTTCTTTAATTCTAACATTTAAGGGTCTAGATGTTTCAAGTTTCACCAATGAAAAAAATTTATCGCATTCAAATGGTATTTGGTATATTACATTTTTTGTTTGTTGTTCTGTATTCATTGGTATTAGGTGTTTATGTAAACATAACTTCTGACAAGCAGTGTCCGTTTAGATTTAACGCAAAAGTGTTTACAAAAAATAACCATTTTATTTTGTAGATTTTCTTGGAGTGCAGTGGCGAAATACCCATAAAAGATTTTTTTGGCGAGATGAATCCGCCACATAGGTATAGACATTTTTTTCATTATACTTAGTTAATATATTATGGCTTCTTTGATTTCAATAAACATTTTTCGTTTTCAATTCAATTTTTCGATTTTAACGTGTAAGACATTGATGTCGACAGCTTAATGTAAAATCAAATGTATTAAAAAGAGATAAAAGTTGGGTGGATACATTTCTTCAATGCAGTATTGCCGGATTTTGCATGAAAATCTCAAACTGCACAATTAGGTGTTTCTGAAAAATGTTGCATCTAGGGTTGTTAACTTGATTTCTCACAATTAATTACTAATTTTTCTACAGCTGCATTTTCAGCAGTATACATAAAGTTTTTTTTTCTACACACTTTTTCCTACAAACGTAAAAACCGGCAACACTGTATGCTACTTTTTATATGGTCTCTCTTTCTGTCAACCGGTTATTTATATTTATCTCTGCCGCTATGCATTAAAATACATACCACACGCAGATGAAGTGACCAGACCTATATTTCATATCAATTAAACTTTTAGTTACGTAATCGGGGGCGCTATTTTTAAATTCATTGTTGCCAACCATGGAGATATTCGGCGCCGTGCTGACTAACTGGAATTTAAATTTCGCGCTGGGGATGCAGGTGGTAGCTCTGCTTTATTGATTTATTTCCTGACATTGTCATTCATTTTGGCGCTTTAGCTTTGTATTACGAGTTTTTGGTTTATATAAGTAGTGTCATGATACTTTAAGCTTAAAAATGTTTACTAGCAGACCTTGCAGTCGAACATTGTTCTTTTCAGAACCTCTTTTAGTGCAAAGTGTACAAGATAGCTTAATATAACCGTAAAAAACTCATCGCAACTTTATTAGAATATTTTGAACGGGAAAGCGGTAGTATTGGCTCTTTATGTCCCTTAAGTGCAGTTAAGAAGGTGCGAGTTTTGTTGATGTAAATAATAATTGTTTATATATATATTCATAATTATTTTTTTTTGTTTCCTAAAATATTTTGATTAAAGAAAATATATAAAACTGGCAACAAGCTTAATCACGTGACTAAAAGTTTATTTGGTATGAACTGTAGTATATATGAAAGTCTCAAGGCTCTTGGAACAAGAATTTTGCCGCTGATTCAAGAAAATATTTTTATCCGTGCAGCACCAAATGTATCACTTTGATAATACTCTAATTCTCTCACAAGTTTATATAAACATTATATACAACTTATTCCATTTCAGCAACAGCATAATAACTGCCAGAAACTAAACCGAATATCGCAATAAACATAATTAGGATATCTTTTACAAGCCTCCATTGGTACTTTCCCCAGCCTTCATCCCAATCAACTATAATTTCAATAAAGGCCGGCACAAATAGTCCTAAAGTAGAGAAGAACACTGCTCCAACAAGATCAATTAGTGTACCCAAGTGTTCTCCACCAGCAGCAGCTATACCTGTAACGATGAAAAGAAAATATATCATTATTTTTTTTATTTAATGTAGTTTTTAAATTACACTATTTTTTTATTAGCTATGATCTTTGAATATAAAGATTAAGGAATATTTGCACTTATTTAAGGCTCACCCTGTATAATATACATACGTGTACTAAACCGATCATTTATGAAATTCACTTAAAATTATCTTAAAAAATAAATCAAGATGATTTTTTTTCCCAAAATTTATTTGATGATCTAAAGTAATCGCAAAACAATTTTCAATGCACGTGATCAACTTTGTGTAACAAGCGATAGCGACAGCGCTGCCAAACTGTGATGGATTTATGAGATAAATCTTAATGTAAAATTGGAAAACTCACTCGCTACAAATCGAAATAAGTAGAAATAACTTTGAAAGTGGTATAATGTGCTTACCAATCAAACTTACTTCCCTGACTGCAGTCAAGTGACATAAAAGACCTTTATTGTCACATTTTCGTTCAAAATAGTTCTGATAGTTATCAGAAAAACTACAAGCTCTTTGCTTTGACTGTTTAAATGCTTCGGTATATATTCAACGCACAATTTCAAGAAATGCAATACAAAAACTCGAAGATCTAGTACTTAAAAGTGTCTGTGCTTAAAAGTACAGTTTTTTAAAAAATATATAAAAATAGGCAAAAAAAACGAGAATTGCTCACAAAGATTCAACAACAACACGATATTATACAAAATAATGACTAACATATTATATTAATTGTCATTTAATAAGACAACGTCGCTGATCGCGGTGCAATATGACCAACATGACGGTAATAAAAATCGGTTTAAACTATTTTTTGCAGCTTTAATCTAAATAAAATATCTGTTACAATCATTTTCTCTAGAAAGTAAGATGAAGAGCTGCTCGGATCTTAAATTATACAACAAATTTAAACATTTTTGCCAAAATTTCATTTAGTCAGGTTTATAGATTTTAGTGTCAATTTCGATATGATTAATGATTAATGACGTGCATCGGAAAATGTTTTGCGATTACCGTATGTAAAATTTAAGAATCACTTGAATAAGTTTTGGATTTACCTGTAACGAAAATAACCAAAACAGTCCTTAAAAGAATTTGTTTAGCTTTTCTTTATGTAACCTTGCTTCAAACAGTAGCAGCGTGAGGTGGTCGAGCATCTCTGTACTGTCTGTCAGCCATCCTGTTGGCCAAAACAACAAAGGGCCAGATTGAGGACACCGTGAATCACTACAGCCGTAGCTACTGACTAGGCTTAGAAATGGGAGTGAAACAGCATGGGACTGAAGCTACATCCACGCTGTGGCACTTAGATGTAAGAAAAATCGTTCTTACTGGGGACACTCGTCCACAGGACATCTGTACATAAGAGAATGTCTGTACATAAGACACTCCCCGTACCTTGGACACAGTCCGTACCCTGGACACAGTCCGTACCGTGGACACAGTCCGTACCTTGGACACAATCCGTATCTTGGAAATAGTCTGTACCTTGGACACAGTCCGTATCTTGGACGCAGTCCGTACCTTGGATACTATTAGGACCTTGGATAATGTTCGTACCTTGGACCCTAAAATGTGAAACTCTTGTCTAAAACAAACAAGGTTCAATAAACAAAATAAACCCACCTCGAAATACTTCCGAGGGCTCAATAAACAATAAACAACATGTCCTTTTCCATTTGACGTTCTGGAGGACAAAAGAAAAGGACGCCAACGTGCCAGCAAAACACAAATACAAGTTAGGACATCCATAACTCTACCCTAAAATATTCAATAATAATATCGAATCTATAAAAGGTAATAACTCTCTTTACCTGTAGCCTCGAAATAGCAACTGATTCAAATTATACAGCAAATTTAAATAATCACCATTTCTCAAAGCTGGGATACAACAGAGAGCCAAAACAAAGTGAGGTTAAGCAAGGAGAGTTGACAGAAGCGATGTTGACAGCGCCTCCACAGAATAGTAACAGGGTTGTATCGAACGATAACAGGGTTGGCGACTAGGGACGTAAAAATTACGCGTCAAATAAACTATCCGGCCTGAACGAGAAGGAATCCGGTGATGATAGGCCAGAGATCATATATTATATATAAAAAGACATGTAACAGACTAAAAACGTTACACTGTGTAAGTTTATGAATTATAAATAAACCTGTATTAATTCTTTACTATACTAGGCTTACAGGAATCATAAACTCAAAATGTCCAATGACTTGTAAATATTTGCCATAATGGGTAGTGTTTTTTGACCTTAAATAATGGCTAGAATACTTGCACTGTGTTTGAATAATTCAACAGCAACCTTTAAATGTCCAGTCAATGAGCGTATTATCCTCGATTACAACATACACATTTCAAATTGCTTATATCAGTAGATACTTGACTGCAACTTATGTGGATTGTAATTTTTTTGACGTATTTTTTAATGCTAAAATGCATACATATACAGGGTGTCCCAGGCTGAGCGTGCATTAGAAGTTTCTAGAGAACTACAATATCTAGATCGGAGATTTTTTGCACAGGAGTGTTTTACAACGAGATCTATCGATTACAAAATATTTTTCAATATGGCTGCACTTCCGGAAATACTGGAGTTGACAGCAACTTTCTTATTTTGAATAGATTGTCCCCATTTTTATTACATATAAAATTCTCAAAATTTTATGAATTTTGATTTTAAACACGTTATCCGTTTTTGAAAAAAATATTTAAAATTTTGGACGAAAAAAATTGCCTGTCAAAAATATATAGTTAATATAGTCAAATTTAGTGCCACAGCCACTGTATCATAAAAAAAAATATAAAAAAAAAAAAAAAAAATTAAATTGTCCGAATGTCATATAATAATGGCCATAGCTGTCATGTAATTGAACGATTAAAAAATTGCTAAATATTTTTCAAATGCAAAAAACTTTTAAATTCGTGACTCTTTTTGGCTATACATATTCTATACCTAAAATAAATCGTTTTTAAGATTAAGATTATTTCCAATTTAGTTTTTAAAGCGTATATTTTTCTTGATTTTTAATAGTAGCCTATGACTTTAAACGTCAAGTGTAAAACAATAGATCTACTAATAAACTATAAATTCTCTAGAAACTTCTAGGGCATATGTTTATAGGGATATTTTCTTTTATTTTTATCGTTTCGGTATACTATTGTTTTGACACCCTGTATGTATCTACATTTTATTTTTATATTAAAAAATCATCTTTATATGTATATCTAAAAGTACTAATAACTAACATCACAAGCTTTTCTATAATTATTAAGCTTCGTTTAAAAAATTATTATCATTTAAAAAGTTATTTTTTTTTAATTATATAGGTATTCTGTAACCTTTTGTATAATACTTATTTACAACAAAAGAATTTTACATCCGTATTCATCAATGTTGAAAAGTTTATATTTTTGTTATACAGGGTGTCTTAAGTAAGTGCAAATATTTCTAGGGCAGTATACTTAGACCCCTGAAACACGACTATGATTTTTTTCGCGAAAAAGAAATTTGATGATCAGGAATTTTCTTTTAGTTTTTACTTAAAAACACAATTTCTTGATAATATGGCTATACATATACAGGGTGTCCTAGAAATAAGTGCAAATATATTAACTGGTAGTATAGTTCAACTCCAGAAACACGCCTATGAGTTTTTTCGCGAAAAAAAAATTAAAAATTCGAAATTTTTGGTGGATTTTTTTTTAGTTTTTAGTTAAAAACCATAATTTTTTGATAATATGGCAACGTAAGTATTAGATTAAATTTACAAAAAAAAAATCCAGAAAAGATTCAGTGGTTCTCAAAATTTTAGCAAAAAATAATTTTTTTTTCGGAAAATTTCTAAGTACAATAACTCCATTATTTTGGCCTTATTGGAAAAACGATAAAGAGAAAATATATTTCTTTTATCGAAATCTACCATTCCTTAAAATACTTGCACTTATTTCTGGGACACCTTGTATAGGTAGTAGATTTAATTTACAAGAAAAACAAACAGAAAAGTTCCAGTGGCTCTCAAAATTAAAAGCAAAAAATTATTTTTTTGAAAATTTTAAAATAAGATAACTGGGTTATTTTGGACTTTTTTGAAAAATGGTAAAGAGAAAATATGTTTCTTTCATCGAGAACTACTAGCCCTGAAAATATTTGCTTTTATGTATTTAAGACACCCATTACTACTCTACATAAGTACTTCAGTTTTGAAGAATGATACTGCTATTTGATAAAACAATCATTGAAACCTATTTGAAAATCACAGATGAGTCATATAGTTTTTCATGTTAAAAAACAATTTTCGATTAATATTTAATCCAGTTCCTATGATTCACTTACTTTAAAATTACTAAATATGACCAATTTTTAATTAGTTATTTCATTTAAACTCTCAGCCTTGTGTTTTGAATATTTTTACGGTTCAAAGCGTGAAGCATTGGCTCATCAAATCATCATTGTCATTTCAAAAACGTTAATTCATCTACGGTCAATGATGTAAAGCGTGAGGAATGCAAGTTTTGTTTAGATTAGGCATTGTTAAATGTAACATATTGTTCAGGTACCTTAATATCGGGTATTGTTGTTGCGACAAAGTTAAGTGGGATTTTTATGAATATGCTAATTTAGTTATCGTAGGTTTACCACATTTTTAAGCGATTATAATACACTTATATATTTTCAAAAACGCCAAACACAGCTGATAAACATTGTTATTTATGGTACTAGTGTGTTATCTTACGTATAAGCCACGCTGGGAAATGTTTAACCCCCGAGGCCGTAGGCTGAGAGGGCTAATTTTCTCAAGTGACTTATATATATTATAGTTATAACATGCGAGTGCCATACAAAATTTTATCCAATAGCAGAACCGTTTCATGTCCAATCTCTAAAGAACAATTGATTTAAAAGGATCTACTTGTAGTTCTACTTTCATTGTTGCGAATTAATAAATTATACAATATAGATGTGCGTTTTTTGTTTTTTTTTTGTAAATAATCAATAGCACTGACATTAAGACGCCATTTTGATAAATCGCGATTTTTTAACGATAAAATAGTGAATTATCAACCAGCAAGTCAGACTTTAAAGAAAAACGATTCAGGAAGATCTTCCGCAAGAAATGATTAACCAGGCAGATGCCGGCTAACTTTATGCAAGTTTTTATTATCGAATAATTATTATTATTAAACAGAGTATCAATATTTACTTCAGCAGCCTGCTGAGGGAAAAAATATTCATTTCCGTCATTTTTTACAAATACCACCTTCCAGTGGTCGGTCTTTTGGTCTTGGTCTTGCACAAAAAAAAAGACCAAGATCAGTCTCAGCGCTCATCACTAGTGACTATAGACACTTTAAATACCTAAATTATACAGGGTGAGTCGTACATAAGTGCAAATATTTTTAGGGGTAGTATATTTCGACCCCAGAAACACGATCATGAAGTTTTCTGCGAAAAAAAAATAAAAATTTGGAATTTTTGTGTTTTTTTGTTTCTTAGTTAAAAAACATTGATAATATACAGGGTGGTCCGAACTGTATTCCAGAAACTTCGGCAGCATATTCTGCAGATAAAAATAAGTAAAAAAGTTCGTACAAATATATGTCCTAAAATGCTTAGTTTCGGAGATAGAGAGTGTTGAAGTTTCATTTTTATTTCGATTTTTTCCAAATAATTTCTGAAGTAACGTCAATATTTGGATGACATAAAAGTTTTTTGACATGAGAAATTTGATTTTGATGTCAATATTACTCCTAGTAGTAGAGGGCGCCACCTACATATTTTTAACTGGTTTGAAGAGTAGTAACTTTTCGTCCGTACCTGTATAAAACTACTGAATAAAAAAATATACATTTACGATGTTTTTTACGTAAAAAAGGTCTCTTGGTAAAAATCGCTACGAGTAATGGTTCTCGAAATATTTGGAATCGAATTTACCAATTGACATAATTGACATAAATTAAACATGTTGACTAATTAGTTATTAGACTAAAATCATAAATTTGCAATGTTTTTGTGACAAAAGTTCAACAGAAACTGTTTTATGATCATTTTTTCGAAGAAAAATTTATGATTAGTTTAAAAAAATAAAAAGTTCCCAAATTTCTCATTTCAGTCAAATAACTATCTACTCAACATGTTTATTTTTAGTCAATAATGACATGTATTGACTATTTCCATTGTAAATATCTTTGGAACGGTTGCTCGTAGCGATTTTTACTAAGAGACATTTTTTACGTGGAAAATCACGGAAATGTATATTTTTTCACTGAATATATTTGGAATAGAAATTATCAATACCTGTCATCATTGACATAAATTAAACATGTTGACTAAATAGTTATTAGACTGAAATCATAAATTTGAAATGTTTTTGTGCCAACTGTTTGATCATCATTTTTGCCGAAAAATTTATGATTAATTTTAAAAAAATAAAAATTGTCCAAATTTATTATTTTAGTGAAATATACATTATCTACTCAACGTGTTTATTTTTCGTCAATAATGACATGTATTTACTATTTCCATTCTAAATATCTTAAGAACGGTTGCTCTCGTAGCGATTTTTACAAAGAGATATTTTTTAAGTAAAAAGTCACAGAGATGTATATTCTTTCGCTCGGTAGTTTTATACAGGTACGGACAAAAAGTTATTACGCTTCAAAACAGTTGTAGGTGGCGCTCTCTACTAGTAGGAGTCATATTGACATCAAAATCAAATTTCTCATGTCAAAAAACTCCCAGACCCCAATTTTCCCCCAAATTTCCTCCAAGAAATTATTTAGAAAAAATCGAAATAAAAATGAAATTTCTACACCCTGTATCTCCGAAACTAAGCATTTTAGGACATACATTTATACGAACATTTTTACTTATTTTTATCTGCAGAATATGCTGCCGAAGTTTCCGGAATACAATTCGGACCACCCTGTATAACATCGGTAGTAGATTAAATTTACAAGAAAGAAAACCAGAAAAAGATACAGTAGTTCTCAAAATTTAATCAAAAAACATTATTTTGGAAATTTTCAAAGTAAAATAACTCGGTTATTTTGGATTCATTTAAAAAACGGTAAAGAGGAAATATGTTTCTTTTATCGAGATCTACCAGCCCTGAAAATATTTGCACTTATTTAAGACTCACTCTGTATTTACTTATTAGGTACTACCTGGTAATAAAATTTGAAAATAAACGTTAAAAAAGTAATTACAAAGTTTTGTATAGATAAAATTAAAATAAAATGGAGCAGATTAGTTTTTATAGTACGATTAATTGTATATCGGCTTAACGATCACTTACAAGTACTCGTAGGTACTACAAGAAATATTGCGATATAAAAATTAATGCCGGGCATAGTGAAAGGTAAATGAATGATGCAAACTGTTGCATAGTATGCGACTTCCTTAAGACTGTAATGTCTGTAATGTCGACACTCAATATCGCTAAATGTTAATATGTGCCGAAACATTTCCATGCGTGCGATTTTTGTGATATTAATATGCCTATTAAGAGTGTATTTCACTAGTCCAAAAAAGTAACAAAATAAGCGTTCGGCATTTGACGTTTTATGTAAAACTGGCTAGGTATTTTTACACAGATGAAGAAGGAAATTAAAGATAATGGATTATACTATATCCGTATTAGAGCACATTTTTAGACAACTTCTTTATTTTTAAGATTTTGATGTTCAGTCATCACCAAAATATTCCTTATGTTTGGAGTAAATTTTCTCGAAAATAAAGACATAATTTAAAATTCCGTTACGATATGGAAATAGATTGAAGTTTTGTGATTACAGTGATATATAATTTATATGGTTTTGTAACAACTTGCTCGTTGTTTTATGGCAAATGCTGAAGCCCTGCAAACCTTAATCAAGCCTTAATCAAAGCACGTGTGTTTGGCATTTTGGGTGTGGCTTAATACGGCAGGATCGGGCTAAGCTTTAGGCAGATTTCTGAAATATAATATATCCTTCTAACACATCCGCTTTACCCGGCCCCTGAGAGCGACCCGAACAGTACAGCGTAATAGCACAGTTTAAAGAATATATAATATACATGTAGTATATAATATTTAAACTGTGGTAATAGACTCCTAAGATACTCCAGCAGGTGTGACTAATATTCCGTAGTTCCCGTTTTAGTAGATTTAACAGCCGAAAATTAATGCTAAAACTAAAAGGCACAAATGTTTTGTTAATTGACACAATTAAAATGATATTAATACTAGTTTAGTTCAAAGGATTAGCGGTTACTTTTACATCACGTAATGTTTTTAATCTAAGTATCTAGTTTTAGACATGTCATTAACCTAGAAATTATTTTTTTAACCTAGAAATTATTGTTTACTATATTGATATTTTATTGTATTTAAGCTAAATTCTTAGAAAAACATTTAAATAATTTGGAATATTTATAAGGTTTTTTTTTTCAAAAATAATTTACAATGAAAGAAAATTATGAAGCAAACAAAGGGCGATTTTTAAATTAATAAGTGCAAATATTTTCAGGTGTGGTATATTTCGACCCCAGGAACACGGCTATACGGTTTTTTCGCTAAAAAAAGATGTTGAAAATCATGCATTTTTCTTTAAATTTTCCTGTATATTTTTCGAAAACTTTTTAGAACTGTCTGTTCACCGCAAATTTTCCCACTGTATAATTCCTTAATCTCAGATATTACCATAGTTACGGCTTTACTCTATGGTTACGGCACTAAAAGGGATGCAAATACATAAAAAATCCGGTGACTCAACATTTTTTCAAAAAAAATCAATTTTTTAAAAAATGTTCTCTCTATTTCTAAAAATAACTCGGTTATTATGGACTTATCTGAAAAATGATAAAGAGAAAATATGTTTCTTTTATCGAGATCTACCAGCCCTGAACAAATTTTCACTTATTTAAGACTCACCCTGTATATAGTGTAACGTTTTTATTTCGTTACATGTCTTTTTTATATATGATATATATGATGTCTGGCGTATCGTCATCGGATACCGTATCGTTCAGGCCTGATAATTTATTTGGCACGCTTGGCGTCATTTTTACGTTCCCTAGTCGCCAACCCTGTTATCGTTTGACACAACCCTGTTATCGCTCTGAGGAGGCGCTGTCAACATCGCTTCTGTCAACTCTCTCCGTGCTTAACCTCACTTTGTTTTGCGGCTCTGTTGCATTCCGGCTTTTAGAAAGGGTGATTATTTAAATCTTGCTGTATAATTTGAATCAGCTGCTATTTCAAACCAACAGGTAAAGATGAGATATTATCCTTTTAGATTCGATATTATTACTGCATATTTTTAGGGTAGAGTTTTGGATGTCCCAACTTAACTTTTATTTGTATTTTGCTGGCACGTTGGCGTCCCTTTTCTTTTGTCCTCCAGAATGTTACATGGAAGAAAGGACAGTTTCTTTGTTTTTTATTGAGCCCTCGGAAGTAATTCGAGGTAGGTTTATTTTGTTTATTAGACCTTGTTTGGTTTTAAACAAGAGTTTCATATTTTTAGAGTCCAAGGTACGGACTATTTCCAAGGTACAGGCATTATCCAAGGTACGGACTATTTCCAAGGTTATAATCCTAGGTTATGGTCCAAGGTACGGGTAGTGTTCCCTTGTACCATTATCCTATGTACGGATGTCCTGTGGACGAGTGTCCCCAGTAGGAATGATTTTTCTTGCATATAAAGTGCCCCAGCGTGGATGTAGCTTGAGTCCCATGCTACTTCGTTCCCATCCATAAGCTAGTTAGTAGTTACGGCTGTTCCAATACATGGTGTCCTCATTCTGGCCCCTTTTGTTGTATTGGATGGCCGAGTACAGAGATGCGAGACCACCTCACGCTGTTACTGTTTGCAGCAAGATTACATAAAGAACAGCTAAGTGTAGATTTAAGTTCTAGTTTTACATTTAACATTTAAAACATTTTCAGTCTTAAACAATAACGTACATCTTAAGTAATATCGTACAGACAATGTTTAGTGGTTAGATTGTTAAGAACATTTATGTTGATTTAGTAGTTACAATATGATTTAGATTTTAGGTTTCATTACATTACGTCTTGTAATGGTATTACTTTCATAGATATTTAGTACAATTCTTAACACCACTTTCGTTGACCACTATAATAATTATTAACCACTATAATAATTATTAACATTAACCACTATAATAATTATTAAAATTGTACAATGCTATTTACCATCACAGTCCATCTTGAATAAAATACAGTCATTAGTTTTAAGTAATATACAACTGTGTTTTCTTTCTCTGTACATGCCTGGCGCCCAATATCTATATTTTTTTGTTTATTGTTATTGATTAGTTTCCTCTCTAGTGAAATACCTTACCCACGACTGCTCTGCGATGAAAAGCTGCCGTTCGCAGTGGTAATGTTTAAAAAAAAAGCTACAATAGAGCAAGGAAATTATCAATAAGGTCGCAACCAATGCAACATGGGTGAAAAAGAACAACCTACTATACAATGCCACTAAGATTTCAATTAAGAGCCGGGTCGGGTAAAGCGGGTGTGTGGCCGAAGGAAATATATATTATATTTTAAAAATCTGCCTAAAGCTTAGCCCGATCCTGTCGTGTTAAGCCACACCTAAAATTCCAAACATACGTGCTTTGATTAAGGCTTGATTAAGGTTTGCAGACAACAGGCCTCTTGACAGGACATATGGCTGTCAAGTGTTACCTGAACAAGCTCAACCTGTATCAAGGAAGTCTTTGCTGCAGACTCTGCGATAAAGATCCTGAAACAGCGGAGCACATAATATGTCACTGCGAGGCTCTGGATCGCAAGCGAAACTTTTTATTGGGGAAAGCTAGGCTAGAACCGGAGGAACTATGCTCCCATCCTATCAAGGACCTACATAAGTTAGTGCAGGGCACAGGGATAGGAGAATGGGTGCAGATATAGAAAGGGAACAAACACAATAGGCCTCACAGGTCGCAGTGTTTCCGGCAGGGGACGGCCCCTTATTGTGAAAGAAAAAAAAGGTTTGCGGAGCTTCGGCATTTCCCATAAAATACCGAGCAAATTGTTACAAAACCATATAAATTATATATCACTGTAATCACAAAACTTTCAATTTATTTACGTATTGTAATGGAATTTTAAATTATGTCTTTATTTTCGAGAAAATTTAGTCCAAACATAAGGAATATTTTGTTGATGTTTGACCATCAAAATCTTCAAAATAAAGAAGTTGTCGAAAAATGTGCTACAATACGGATATAGTATCATCCTTTATCTTTAATTTTCTTCTTCATTTGTGTAAAAATAAGTAGCCAGTTTTAAATAAAACGTTAAATGCCTAATGCTTATTTTGCTACTTTTTCGGACTAGTGAAATGGACTCTTAAATACATATAGTCTACTTACTTGGCAAATCTAGCCCACGGCCTTAAAGGTTTAGGTCCTTGTTTGAATGCTTCTTCCGCTGTGTCTGCAAATCCTAAACTAGGAATTTTACCTCTTGTACATACTTTGTGAGAAGCCTTGACCTATAACAACGATTTCAAATTGTAAAACGCAATTCTTGTTTAAACCATATACGGAATATTAACAGCAGAGTAATTCCCTGCACATTATATTAAAGTTACTATTTTCTCTTGATTCGAAAATATTGTAAGAATTGGAATTTCAACATATTAATTTATTTAACTTTAAGAATCACGGCCATAGAAAATACACGTCTGGCTGTCATTTACAATCACTAAAGCCCCGCCAGACTCACGAGTCAGGTAGTTAACTGAGTTTAGCGTGCCTAACGAGCGTTGGACGAGTCTGGCAAGGCTTTCGGGATGTTGCACATTAGCCAGAGTACCATTTACAGGTGTAATTATAATATAAACTATCGTCAAACAATTTTTTAGTACTGCATAAATAAGGGCAATGCAATGGTTTAAATAATTTTATTCAATTTTTCACCTGCCAGACATTTCATTGCAGTATATTTGCAATCCATCGGAAAATCCTCCCACATACATATGTATACAGGATGTTCCTTAATGACTTTCTTAATGGCTAATATTTAAGGAGGTGATTCTTAGACTTATCTAAGAGAAAAACTTCATCTATACTACATAAAATCCTTAAGTGACTGACATACTGATTAATCACGATCCTGCTCAAACCACTCAACGTAAGAAGCTCAATTTTTGCATACAGGTTGATTCTAGGATGTAGAGGTTCGATAAGAAGGGATTTTTCGAAATTCCAGTTCCGAGGGGGCGAAACCACCCCTCAAATATTACAATATTTTTTATTTAAAAAACGGTCAAGTTTCCGAAAAAACGCTTAAACACGTATATTTCATTTTGTTTTTTTACATATTCTAAGATTTTTTATAAATTTATACAGGGTGTTTCATAAAATATGACCATTGATTAATCACGATTCTGCTTAAACTGCTGGACATTTAAAGCTGATTTTTGACAAACATATTAACTGTGGGGTGTAGAGGTTCGGTAAGGAGGGGTTTCTCGAATCTCAAATTCCAAGAGGATGAAAACGTCCCTCAAGTATTACAATATTTGTTATTTAAAAAACGGTTAGTCTTTCGGGAAAACGCTTGGACCAGCATAATTTATTTGTTTTTTTTACATATTTTGAAATTTTTTAAAAAATCATACAGGGTGTTCCAAAAAGTTGGGTCATTTCTTAACCACGATTCTGCTTAAACTGCTGGACGTAAAAAGCTTATTTTTGGCAAACGGATTTTTCGAAAGTCAAATTTCAACAAGATGAAACTACCCCTCAAATATTACCAAGTTATATAATAATATCGCCATATTGGTTTTTCTCATGCTGCCATAAATGTGAGAAACTTTTATCCAGTTTGTAATAAGTTAATGGAAATTCTTGCTTTGCTTTATCATCACCATTACAAGTTATTAATTCGACGCGAACGAAGTAGCTGGTACACGCTATTATAAATATATGTCCTAAACATCTTAACTTTTAAGACACAGGATGGCAAAATTTTCTAATTTTTTTTCAAAATATCTCTGATGGTATATTTGATACACGTCTTCCATGCATCAAAATAGCTTATTTTGATATACAAAAAAAATTGTTTTGTTTCTTAATTTCCTTCCAGCCAATGCAGAAATGATTTCCACACAACAGTCACCACATCATTATTTTCAGCGATTTGACCCTGAAATAAGACTTTAATTTTTTTAAGCAAAAACTATGCGTTGGACGAAAAAAATCGAGAAGTAAAACATATTTAGATGAATGGAGATTTTGAAAATAATTTTTATTTTGAGAGAAGTCAGTGGTGTACCACTTTTCTCTCTAAAAATATTCAATATAAAACCCGTATCTACGGCACTGATTGAGATAAATAAAATTCTTTGTACACTAAAAAAGTATTTTGATGCATAAAAGACGTGTATCAAGTTTCATAAAGATATCTGTACCTAATAAAATCAGAGTTATTATGAAAAAAAGTTTTTTTTTAAATTTACCACCCTATACCTCAGAAATTAAGATGTTTAGGGCATACATCCATATGAAGCTTTTCTCTTGGAATAGGTCCAAGAACAACGCCCTTAAATATTAGCATGTCATTTAGGAACACCACCCTGTATATGAAATTTGTTTAGAATAACATACCGAATAATTCTATGGGTGTTTGCTGACAAAATAAATACCGAAAACTGTTCTCTGTTGAACACACAATCTATGATATACACATATGGCCAAAATTATTGCATATAACGATATTTTTATTTTATTTTGGACCTAATATGATTCTTTTTATATTTCTGGACATATTGGCTTACTATACGACTAACTAATATAAAATTAAAAAACTAAGTGCAACTAGGCTGTTATTACAATTTTATTTCATAATGAGTGAAAATCAACAAAAACAAATTTCATTTTAAACAGAAAATATTGAAAACAATTTTAATTATTTCTCACAACTAATAGTCTGTATTGCCTCCTCGAGCCTCAATGCAAGCTGTGAGACGACGTGGCATGCTCTCAATTAAGTTGTCCAGAAGATGTTGAAGAATGGCTTCCCAGGTTTCGCGCGCAGCAATTTTCAATTCATTTAAGGTACGGGGGGAATAATTCCATTTGACAACATGGCGTTTTAGCATGTCCCAAACATGCTCGATCACATTCATATCTGGAGACATCGGTGGCCACCACAGTTTTCTTATACCCTCTTCCTCACAAAATTCGCGAACCGCTACAGACTCTATAGACTCTAAAACGTCTCTAAGATATGAGGCACCTGTCATTGTGCCATCAATAAAAACAAGAGGAGTTCGAGCTCCGTGCATTATACCTGCCTATACCATAATGCTTCCCCCTTGACAAGGGGTTGAGCTGCGATGTTCAAGCGTGCTCGTCTCCCAGATGCTCTCCAGACCAAAGTTGGTCGCGAGTCTGACACTAGGCCTATTCTTGTTTCATCACTAAACATGACCAAATTCCAGTTAGGTACATTTGCTCTGTGTTTGTAGTCGCGTAATTTTGTGCTGTAAATTAAACTTCGGAATACGTAGAGGCCTCCTTAAATTTAATCATCTGTCATGAAGTTTTCTTGCTATTGTCTTTCTTAAAACATTTACTCCTTCAATGCGAGCTAACTCATTTTTAATAGGAGTACTAGAAAACAGGGGATTACGTCGTGCAATTAGGGATATTCGATGGACTTGCACAGCAGTAGTCACTCTCTTTCTACCTCTTCCAGGCCGGTCTGTAACCTCGTTTGTTTCCCTGATTTTTTTTAATATTCGCGAAACATCGCTTTGGTTAACTCCTACAATTTCAGCTATTGCAACTTGCCGGTAGCCCTGTTGAGACAGTGTAACTATTCTGACTCTATTAAACTGTGAAATAATGTTTCTATATAGGCATTTTAACCCTTAAGTACTAACACCCCGTCTCACAGACGCAACGGACTAGCTGGACATATGACATCTCCACTCCTCTCCGTTTCTAATTATCATCCAACTATGTAATTTCAATACCCATCAAAACAAGTTAAAAGCCGGCAGGGCAATTTGCAAAAGTGTGTAGTTTTAAAAATATTTTAGTTTAAACTGTCGATGCCGTCTGACAGACGGAGTGTTAATGTTAACGTAAGTTTTTTTTTTCTAATTTGTGGAATGAATCAAGCACCTAATAGCCCAAAACATGTGAAGTATGGCTAGCAAAATTACAAGGTTACTCTTTTAAAGTGGTTTGAAGAGATTGGCAGCGATAATAGCAAAATAGTGACATAGAATCCGAATGTGGCGAAAATTTTGCTATAGACAGCGATCCTAATTCTGAATTCGAATTAGAAGGTAAAAAAACAGTTTTTAACTAATATCTAAAGGTATGTAGCTGTGTATGTTTTGTTATATATGACGAAAATATGAATGTGAACGATCAGTAGACTAATATCGAAGAAAATGAAGAGAACAATTTGTTTGGAATGCGCAAAAAAGTGTGTAGGGAACAAGCCCATCTTTAGAACTGTCATTTTTTTATTCTTTATATTTTCTTTTGCTTTTTTTGTGCTTAATAGATAGGTTTTTATATGCTAAATATAATAATAAATATAGTTTTTCATTTTCCTTTCTTTTTTTTTCTATCTAAAAAATCCAAAACTAGTACTGTTATTTCAAAAATATAAAACATGTTTGCATAATATAAGCATTGGATATTTTTTTCCTGTAGTTTTAATGCTAATGATTCACTCCACTTACAAAAAATTGTTAGACACAAACAAAATATGTATTTTTTAATGCGTCTCTCAGACGGTCTGTTAGTATAGGCGCGACTATTTCAATATGTTAGTACTTAAGGGTTAAGGAAAAAACAATGGTTAAATTTCTTCTGAAACCCAAGCGACCACAAATCGAAATGTGCAAGAATTTGTAATAATATTGGGTCTGAACGATTAACATTGTTTACCATATCCATTTTAACAAAAAAAATGTTTATTACAGATTATCAAAGCTATGTATAAAAAAAGATTCTTTAAATTCCTGTCCGGTATATTTTTAAACGATATATGCAATAATTTCGGCCATGTGTGTATTTAATTTCATATTTTATTATTAAAAACGTAATACTGTTAAATATATACAAGCACAGTATCTAAAAAGAATAGCATCCAACTCTTGTTATCAGGGGCGGATACAAGAATTTATTTTATGGGGGGCCCAAAATAAAAAGTAATGTAGAATATGCTTTTTAAGGCGCCATTTTTATCTCGAAAGCTTAATATTTAACATAATTTACATATTTTAGGGGGCCCGGGCCCCATGGACCCCCCCTCTGTATCCGCCACTGCTTATTATTCTTCTGGTTATTGTTCAACCTAATGAAAATTATGAGAATAAAAGGAAACGCTAAAATTATCCCTCTGGGCATTTACACATTATATAATTTATTCAAATATCTTAAAGACCAGGTGTTTATATTTCCATAAGAAAATAAACGCACCAAGTAATGGGCATCAAATATGTGACTCATCTGAAGGTCGCAAAATGAAATCCTTTCTCGATGTTCATTTGGGATTTAAACTTTAGAGGATATATCGAAAGAAATGTTTTTATTTGAATTATTAAGGTCCATACCGCGTGGGTTCGTACAAATACATAAATTAAAATAATACTGAAACCTTGATCTGCTTTCAACTTGAAAACCGTGACAAGAACAGCAATTTTAATTAATTCATGAATTATATCGTGCGTTTCGAACCAAAATAAAGTGAAATACTACAGAAAAAGATTAGTTATAATGATAATGTTGATCTATTACTTGTAATGATGTATGGAGATGGCTTTGGGACAAAAATCACGCAGTTTTCAAAGAAGATCGACCATTATTATACAGGGTGACGCACCTCATTCGCCTCGATTGATTCGTCCTCGATAGATGCTTTGGTTTTTGAGATATTTAAAGACATTTAAATATGCATGCTCTAATAAAAAAGTTTGTCAGCACCCCGTACATTACCTTTCAGAGTTTATTCTTGTGGTGACTTTGAAACCAGAGAAATTAACTTTACTAAAACAATGTATTGCTTTCTTAAATGTATACAAGGGTATCAAAAATTGCTGGTCTATTTTAAATATTTATTTTACATAAAAACTTCGTTATTTCTATGTATGACGCAATTTTTGATACCCCTGTACACATTTAAGGAAGCAATCAAATGTTTTTAAAAGTTTATTTCTCTGGCTTGAAAGTCAGCACAAGAATTCATTCTGAAAAGTAATATACAAGGTGTTGACAAACTTTTTATCATAGCATTTTAGCATAGCTTATTTAAATATCTTTAAATATCTCAAAAACCAAATCATTTAAATATAGTAAACCCTTATAATAAATGCCTTATTTTATGTTCAAAAATCCAAAAATGAAATAAAATACCTGGTGTTCCATAAGAAAAAATATAACTTTGGTATGGATCTTAGTTCTGACACACCTTGTACATTTCAAAATAATTTTAAATTATGTACATTACTTCCCACATATACCCGTCTGCTGTATGTGTTACAGAGATGCCACGACACACGGAAATCAAACAAACAATTTTTCAGAAGGGTCAGACTAATATTTTTATAAAATAGGCGTTTTCTTAACATTTCACGCTGGTCCTAAAAAGACGATCAAATATTAAATAGGATAATTCTGTGGTCATTCCTAAAAATCAGAGATTTTAATAATGGCGTTTATAACATGTTAGTGTAATCTGCTGGACAGAATATGGCAGAACGTACTACGTTTTAGTCACGGTTGCAAAACGCACCAGCGTTAGGCTCAACCAATGAGAGCCGGGAAAATCACATTATGGACTATATAATGGTACATTTTGCTTAAATGCCACCGGGAGGCACGTATAGCCGCCCATACTAAAATATGTTAATAAAAAGTTGGTAGGCAGTTCTTTAAATTTCAAAGTAAAGCAATTTTTCCAATTTTGGTCCGCGGTTATTTCCCCTATCCGCCACCTGGGGTCGCGTCCGATGGGAGTTTGGAGTTCTCCACATTTTCTCAAAAACTGCGACTGACTGATTTTGATGTTATTACAAATTTTGTTGCAAATTGCAAAATTTATAAAAACTTAAATCTTTTAAAAGATTTAAGTCTTTTGTAAAATGACTTAAGTTATTAAAGAAAATTACAGTTAGGGTTGGAACCTTTGAGAAGAACACAGCAAAAAACAAAACACTAAATCACCACAATACACCAAAAACACTTTCTTTATTGACACTGGACGCGCGTTTCGCTAACCATGTTAGCATCATCAGCAGATTGAGCGTTTATATATGACTCGCTCAGTGGGCACCGCAGTTGAAGCGGCGCTAGCAAAATCTAGCCAACCGAGTCAGAGCCCACTGAGCGTAACAGTTAGATTTCCACCACTAGAGTAGTAGGAACAAAGAACTTGAAGGAATTGGACCGTTGTCACTGTTCATACTCTCTTTACATTTAATAATTCTGATGCTTTCATATGCATCTAATTGCCTGTAATTTGAGACTTGTTTAATTAATTTTAACCAGTCTCAAAAATTAATTAAACAAGTCTCAAATTACAGGCAATTAGATGCGTATGAAAGCATCAGAATTAATAAATGTAAAGATAGTATGAACAGAGACAACGGTCCAATTCCTTCAAGTTCTTTGTTCCTACTACTCTAGTGGCGGGAATCTACCATCAGTTACGCGCTCAGTGGGCTCTGACTCGGTTGGCTAGATTTTGCCACGCCCACTGGTGCCCACTGAGTGAGTATATAAACGCTCAACTTGTAGATTGTACTTTAGTTTATAATCATCTGCTGATGATGCTAACATGGTTAGCGAAACGCGCGTCCAGTGTAAAAGTAAAAGTGTTTTGGTGTATTGTGGTGATTTAGTGTTTTTATTTTGCTATTAAAGAAAGATGACTTAAGATATTATATCAAAATTCTCATTTCAGCTTCTAGAAAAATAAGGTACTAATAATTCTATTGAATGTTTTCCTATTTATTTTAAAAATATATCTCCACATACCCTGTTAAATTATAAATTAGAATATAAAAAACAAATAAAACAATTTAATTATATTCTACTATTTAATAATATAATTTTATTTTGTTAAACTTAGATCTCGTTTAAAACTCATCTGTACCAAAGAATGTTTGCATCCTTGACATAATTTTTGAACCATAAAAATCGAATTATTACCGCGAGTAGTTTTTCAGTTAAATGTATTATTTCATTTTAAATGTTCTAAAATTTTACCGGTCAATTCAATTATCCCTTTAGCGTATCTAAAATAAAATAATATTAGGCATTAGATATAGCTTGGATATGCCGCATTATAGCTGAACATTCTAGGAAATTTTAAAAAACACTTTTTAAATTCATGATGAGTTATTTTTGAAGTAGATAAAACTTCCTATAGTTTTTTTTAATAATTACACACATTCACTTGGTCCCCGAATCATCTTTACAAGAGGAAAAACTTTTTTAATATCAACATTTTGAGACAAATTCAAGCATTCTTATAAAAGGATTTGCTTGTTCTAAAATGATTAAACTATTTGTTGCACGTAAAAAGGCTCTCATGATATGCAGAAAACCGGCGGGATATAGGTGGGGCTGCGCTCCTAACATTTTGCGCTGAATGTATACCATGATAGTAAGCCCATGATTACTTATGGAGCAGTTGCTTGGTATACAAAACTAGAGCAACGTACAGGAAGGCAAAACCTGTGCAAAGTATAGAGACTGGCATGTACTGCATCACAGGTGCCATGAGAACATGTCCAAAAGCAGCAATGGAGGTCATTCTAGACCTAACATCACTACACATTGTCGTCGATAGTTATGCCAATGCGACAATGATTAGAATGGTCATTAACTGAAACAATGCTGGGAGAATTTTCAGGTCAGGGGCTTGGAACACCCTCAAAAAGAAAATTCCACTTCTTCAACTCCCAGTGGATGATATACCAAGAATTTACAACTTTGAGAAACACCTCACTGTAGAATTAAGTAATAAAAAGGATTGGAAGAAATAAACGCTTACTTATATAAAAGACCATACCATCACGTGGTATACTGATGCTTCCAAAACCAAAGCAAGGACAGGGATAGGAGTTATATAAAAGACCATACCATCACGTGGTATACTGATGCTTCCAAAACCAAAGCAAGGACAGGGATAGGAGTATTTGGGCTGAAAACTAAATACTCCGAACCTATGGGCACCTACCCCAGTATCCTTCAGGCAGAAATTTACGCTATCGAAAGATGCGTACAATTTATCTTAGATAGGAACTATCGAAACAGGAAATTGCCATCCTATCCGATAGTCAAGCAGCACTTAGCGCGATCAACTCAGTAACCATCAATTCGAAGTTGGTCAAAGAATGCCTAGAGAAGCTCAACAAATTAGGCAAAGAAAATAAAGTCCTCCTACTCTGGCTGCCTGTTCACCAAGGGATAGAAAGCAGTGAGAAAGCAAATGATTTAGCTCCACTAACTGGACCAGAACCGTTCTGTTTTCCAAATGGGAACCAACTGAAAGCGGAACTGAAGAATCTGGAAGACTCCATCCGTAACTTGGAATGGGTGTCCTCCAACGACAAGAAAGTCGAAAAAGTTCCTCAGAACTTACGACCGAGAAAAATCAGTTTTCCTTGATTTAAGTAAAAACAATCTTCGGATTGTCACGGGGTTTCTAACAGGACACTGTCTCCTCAACGAACACCTCAGTAGGCTGAAACTGAGAAACAACGGCGAATGCAGATTTTGTGGGGAAAATGGGGAAACACCAGAACACCTTATCACTGAGTGCGCCGAGACGACGACCATTCGTGCCATGGATTAACTTTGGTACGTCTGATGTCGAGGATGGAGAGCTGGCCTCTGTGGAGCCGTCTCAGATACTGGCTTTTGTTAAAGCCCTGAGACTGTCTGATGAGATATAACTCGTTATAACTCAAGAAAGGGGAACACACAATAGATCTATAAGGTCGCGGTGATTAACTCCCCTCCTAAACTTTCTACATTCTACATTCTGCACGTAAAAAACTATTTTTTACACCCAAAAAAGCTATTCTTTACTTGTAAATTATTTTTTGTATTATATATGTTACACGTAAAAAACTAGGTATTTGTTACGCGAAAAAATATTTTTTTTTTTAATTTGTTAGAATAGTTAGTTAGAATTAGTTAATTTGTTAGAATAGTTGTTTAGAATATTAATTTTTACATTACTGTTTGGATATTTCAAAGTACACCTTTTCAAACATGTCCTTCAATGTAATAACTATTAGTAAGAAGTTTCACTTCAAATATGCGCACATAGTGCACACAATTTTTTTCTAAAGAATGCATTTTTCTCAAAATGTTAATAATAAAAAATTGTTCCTCTTATAACCACGATCCGGGGACATGGGATTAAAAAAAATTAAAAGAATAGAATTCTCTCTTATAGTATATACAGGGTGTCCCAGAAATAAGTGCAAGTATTTTAAGGGGTTGTAGATCTCGATAAAAGAAACATATTAAACTCTTTATCGTTTTTCAAATAAGTCCAAAATAACGGAGTTATTTTACTTTGAAAAATTAAAAAAATATATATTTTTTTGCTAAAATTTTGAGAACAACTGGATCTTTTCTGGATTTTCTTTCTTGGAAATTTAATCTACTACCTATATTGCCATATTATCAAGAAATTATGTTTTTTTAACTAAAAAACTAAAAAAAATCCTTTTTTTTTTCGAGAAAAAGCCTTATAGGTATACCTATTTCTGGGGTTGAACTATACTCCCAGTTAAAATACTTGCACTTATTCGTGGGACACCCTGTATAATGTAGAACTTACCAATATATGTATGGTGTGGGTACATAGAAATCCTATAAGTAAGGTTCCGAATAGACCAACTAGAAGACCAGCGTTTCTAAAAGCTCGTGGAATGGCTAAAATTCCGGTACCAAGAGAACTTTTTAACAGATGTGTAAGCGCTCCGGAGAAACTGAAAAAACAATGTATATTAATTAATAAAATATTAATAAACTACTTAACAGAAGAGATGAAACAATGCAAAGTATAGTTAAATATCGTTTTGTCGGTTTGCTAACGACTTTTTATGAGCACCCTGTAATTTCGTTGTGGATAAAGCAAGAATATTCATTTTTACTAATCGAGAGGACACACTATAGCTGACTATATTGCCAATATATTTAGTAGTTACACCTCGTAGTTTATGAATTATCGCTTGTCAAATTTCTTTAATTTCTCACTGTGACTCACTGATCTATACTAATACAGGGTGGCCCATCGAAAACGTCCCGCAAGGCATAACGGCCAGGGTAATTTTTTTTTCAGAAAATTCAAAAACACGTCAATTTTGTTTGTGAGGGGGACAACTTTGGCCCAAAAATTATTGCAAAATCTTCGACCCTCTAAGCGGGGGTGTTATCCCCCGATTTTTTTCAAATGGAAAGGGGGGTCAAGGGGTACCGCAATGAAAAGGGCTTTCTATTCTCTATACTTTCCTGCTTCGTTTTTGAAGATCAGTCGAGTCGTTGGGAAAATATGAAGGATTGAAATTTGAAAAGTTTTTTAAACATTTATCAGAGTAAATGATAAGGATAAATTCCTTCGACCAATTTGCTGTTTTTTCTTATTATTTCTAGATGTTTGCAATCGGGTTGCGCAGATATTCTATGAACGCCATCCTGACAAACACCTTTATGGCAAAATTGTTCGCCAGTTAGTAGCAAAATTTTGCAAAACTGGTTCCGTTATGAATAAAAAAAGGCAGAGGGAAAATCCTGTAGTAAGTGAAGCTATGGAGGTATTCGTATTGGGCCAAGTTGCCATGGACAGTATTCTGAGTACAAGAAAATTAGCCAATGAAACCGGCGGGAATCGTACAAGTTTCCAAAGGATATTAAAAAAACACAAGTTCCACCCGTTCAAAATTCAGTTGGTACAAGAACTCAACGAAGACGATTTTGATCGTTGCTTGCAATTTTGTGAAGCTATGAGTGAACGAGTGGCGAATGATAATAATTTCCTATTTAACGTGTGTTTTTCGGATGAGTGTACTTTCTTTTTGAACGGTGTAGTTAATCGGCACAACTATCGGTACTGGGCTGAGGACAACCCCAAAGTTTTTCACGAGGTGCACACACAAAACCCTCAGAAATTGAACGTGTGGGCTGGTATTTTTGGAAATTCTATTGTAGGTCAGTTTAACGATATTTAGAAGAACTTCAATGTACAAGTCACAGAACAGCTATCTAGCAACTACCGCACCTGATCGTTCAACCTTGTGGCAAGTGAAGAAATGCGTAAACATCTAGAAATAATAAGAAAAAACAACAAATTGGTCGAATTTATCCTAAATTATTATCATTTACTCTGATAAATGCTTAAATAAACTTTTTAAATTTCAATCCTTCATATTTTCTCAATGACTCGAGCGATTTTCGAAAACGAAGCGGGGAAATATAGAGAATAGAAAGCTCTTTTCATTGCGGCGCCACTTGACCCCCCTTTCCATTTGAAAAAAGTTAGTATTGTAAAGTGAATATTTTGCAATCATTTTTGGGGCAACAGTTGCCCCCCTCACAAACAAAATTGACGTGTTTTTGGATTTTTTGAAAAAATAAATACCCTGGCCGTTATGCCTTGCGGAACGTTTTCGATGGGCCACCCTGTATATAAAATCCTTAAGTGACTGACATACTGATTAATCACGATCCTGCTCAAACCACTCAACGTAAGAAGCTCAATTTTGGCATACAGGTTAATTCTCATGGTACAAAGAATACAAGGTATGATATTGCGCAGGTTGGTCGCTACGTCACAGGTGATAACAGGCGCTATTGGTCAGCACGCTCCGCGCGCCAGTTTAAATCGTCAAGGTATTGTTATAAACCTGTTTTTTTGTTTATATACCGTCATTGAATTATCGCTAAGCAAGTTACTATGGAGCAGTGCGTAAAGCCCCGTTCTCAGAACTGCGACTGTCGCCAGCGACACGACTAAAGAACCAATCAGATTTGTACAAAATTCAAACAGCTGTCAATTTTAAATTTAGTACAGCTCCCATTGGTTGTTTGAAATGTCAAACTGTGTCGCCCGCGACACGACGTTGTTCTGAGAACGGGGCTTTAGGAGTTGGGCTAGGAAGCGAGAGACCGGGGTTCGAATCTCGGCGGGACATAACTTTTTTTAAATACTGTTGTATTCTATAGTTTATTTTGTAGTATAAAAGAAAGAACTATTTATTCTGTTATTTTTTAATCTGCGGTATTAATATAAATTGATTGTTGGTACAATAATTCTCATTTAATATAAAATAATATTCTACTTTTTTGAAATGTATCTGGCCCTAATTGTACCTAAAAAGTAATATATTTTTACAGATATACCATATTGTAAACTATTGAATATTTCAATCACTTAAAAAGTTAATTTGCATTGAATAATTGCCTACAATCAAAGGAAATTTGAGCTATATAATCCTTGATGGGCATATTCTGGTATGCAAATACTTTTTAATACCTCTAAATTTTGGGTTTCTGTTCAACTGATTTATTCTCAAAACCAGAAACATCTACATATAAAAAGAAGCACCAGGTCACTAATTATAATAAACTTCTCACCCTTTGGAATTACTTCTGTCACAATTACAATACATTCATCTGCATTGGCATTTTCTACTTTTCGATGGGAAACAATATAATTCCCAACATTTTTTAAATGATGTAACAATTCCTCTTGTGGTTACTTTTCCATAGATATCCTCATCTCTGTCCTCATGTGAATTCAGAGGCAATGAACATAAAAAATTATTTACCATAAACATCGCAAACTAAAAACCTAATAAACAATTTTATACCGAATATAGAAATAAATTTAGTATACCTATTATGGTCCAAATCCATGTTAATGGATAATTATTATTTTTAAATATATTTTTGAAACTGCTGGTTTTAGTAATTATTAAATTAAACGAACTAAAAGTCTTAAAATAAACAATTCTTAACCATAACCCCAAAAAATGCAGATCTCCTGTCAACTTTCTTTATTTTTTATTTATTCATTATTTTCCTAGTGACGTCACAGGTCAAATTGGAGCCGCTATCGATCATACCTTGTATTCTTTGTACCATGGTTAATTCTAGGGTGTAGAGGTTCGATATGAAGGGATTTTTCGAAATTCCTGTTCCAAGAGGGTGAAACCACCCCTCAAATATTACAATATTTTTTATTTAAAAAACGGTCAAGTTTCCGAAAAAAACGCTTAAACACGTATATTTTATTTTGTTTTTTTACATATTTTAATATTTTTTAAAAATGTATACAGGGTGTTTCGAAAAATCCGGTCATTGATTAATCACGATCCTAAATAAAATCCTAAATATTTAGGAATCATTCTGGACTCGAAGCTTTCCTGGAAAAGGAACACGGAGGAAAGGATGATAAAGGGAATAAATGCATTCTATGCATGTAAAAAACTATTTGGAAAGAGATGGGGTCTGCAACCGTACATTATACACTGGATGTACACTGCTATAGTTCGACCAATCATCACTTATGGAGCACTAGTATGGTGGGAAGCGGTACTTAAAGAGACTAATAGAAAAAAAGCCTCACAAAAGTATACAGCGATTAGCAGCTCTAGGTACAACTGGAGCAAGGAACAACACAGCGCAAGCTGCGCTAGAAGCAATTTTGGACTTGGTAATCAATCGACTGGCTGTAAGCGATTCTGGCCGCTAAGGGTGCCCTAAGATTAAGGGAATCCAATCTGTGGAACCAGACCAACTACGGTCACTGAGGATATTGCGATAGGGGAAAATCATGGTGAACACGAGTCCACATCTGCTAGACCAGAAAAACGGACTATATGCTCACCAAACATGATTTTGGAGAAAAGATAAGAATTGCATCTGACAAGAGAAGAATGGGAAAGCAACTGAGTAATGAACACTCAAGAGATAGCAGTTCACACAGATGCTTCCGCAAATTCAGGGGCACAGGTGTGGGCATCTTCTCAGAGAAACTAGACATCCGACGATCTTTTGAGGCTATCGGATGGCTGTAATGTTCTCTACAAGCAGAGGTTTACGCCATAAAGGAAGCGGCTAGTTGCATACGAGAGAAAATTGCTGATAGACCAATAGGGGGATATAGTGATATACTCTGGACAGCTTGCCTGCATTAAGAAGCATCACCATGCAATCAGTGAGATCGAAAACTGTGATGGAATGCCGAGAAGCACTGTCCTGGCTGGGTGTCGGGTGGGGCTACTCTGTGCTGGGTGCCAGGCCACAGCAATGTGGTGGGCAAATCAGGAAGCAGACAGACCTCGCCAAAGACGGGGCCAGGGGAGAGCTGTGGCAGATGACCCACCACTTTGACGATCAACACACTGAAGGAGGCTATAGAACTGCCATCAAGGCCAAGCAGCAAGAGACGTGGCAACACTGTGAGGACTGTGCTACAGCTCGAAGACTATGGCCAGTGGTAGATAGCAAAAAGACAAAACAGCTACTAGAGCATAAAAGGACCTAGTACGCATAATTGTAGGTGTCGTCACTGGAAACTGTTCCACGGGGTAAACCTCGTAAGATGGAAAGTTTCCGACGACGACTACTGCAGAGAATGCGGAGAGGAAGAAGAAACCATAGAGCACCTGTTGTGCCACTGTCCGGCACTGGAATACCGACGCATTAAAAACTTTAGGGCAAGGTTTTTTGAGGGACTAGAGGAAGCAGCAGAAGCCAACATCAGCGACATCGGGAACTTTGCAAAGAGCTGGAAGTGCTTTAACGCAAAGAAAGAATGAGAGGAAGGTTTGGTAAAACAATACAGGGGTATCGCAATGGGCCCAAGGCCTCCGAGTGAGGGATCAAATATGATCCCAAACCCCAGCAACCTAACCTAACCTAACCTAATCACGATCCTGCTTAAAGCGCTTGACGTAAAAAGCTGATTTTTGGAAAACAGATTGACTTTAAGGTGTAGAGTTTCGATAAGAAGGGGTTTTTCGAAACTCGAATTCTAAGGGGGTGAAACTATCCCTCAAATATTAAAAATTGTTTTTTATTTAAAAAACAGGTGAGTTTTTCGGAAAAAACTCTTAAACACGTATATTTTATTTTTTTTGTTTTACATATTTTAAGATTTTTTATAAATTTATTCAGGGTGTTTCCTAAAATATGACCATTGAGTAATCACGATTCTGCTTAAACTGCTTGACGTTTAAAGCTGATTTTAGGCAAACGGATTGATTGTGGGGTGTAGAGATTCGATAAGGAGGCTTTCGAATCTCAAATTCCAAGAGGGTGAAAACCCACCCTCAAATATTACAATATTTGTTATTTAAAAACGGTTAGTCTTTCGGGAAAACGCTTTGGACAAGCATAATTTATTTGGTTTTTACATATTTTGAAATTTTTAAAAATCATAGCAGAGGATGTTCCAAAAAAGTTGGGTAATTTTTTCTTAACCACGATTCTGCTTAAACTGCTTGACGTGAAAAAGCTTATTTTTCTTGGCAAACGGACTTTTCGAAAGTCAAATTCCAACAAGATGAAACTACCCTCAAATATTACCAAGTTATATAATAATATCGCCATATTGTTTTTTGTCATGCTGACATAAATGTGAGAAAATTTTATCCAGTTTGTATGTTAATGGAAATTCTTGCTTTGCTTTACCATCACCATTACAAATGATTAATTCGACGCGAACGAAGTCGCTGGTACACGCTAGTAGACAATAAAAATTCTAAGGTAGTTCTAAAAAAAGCACTTTATTTATATTTTTCACCCCCTCTCGGGTTGAATTTAAAAAAATCTTAATTGAAATTTATAATGTTCCAAGCAAATTGAATAAAAATGTTAAATACATGTGTATATGAATTTTTCAACAACTTTTTTTTAATTTCTACTATCATCCCCTATCTTCAGGCTATCCTATCTCGGTTAATTTTGGTTTAAGCAAAAATAGTTATTTTTATACACGACGATAAAATTGCATTATCGTGTCCCGACATTAATTCGGCAGCGATGAAATCGCTAGTGAATTAATGTCGGGACACGATAATGCAATTTTATCGTCGTGTATAAAACAATATTTTTTTCCATAGCCAGTTACGTTTTAAAAAATATTCAGAAATTATTATTTCAAGGAATTTATTACGAGTAGAAAAAATATTGTGCTGGGTTGGCGTTGGTTTCTATGTAATTTGACAAATAAATAAAGCTGTCTCTTTAGTTGTCAGTTTTGAGTCAATATTTTTTAATTCTCTTTCGTGTCAATTGCTGATTGAATTGCAGCCAGGAATGGCTCAAAACGAAATAAGTAAATTACCAACAGATATTCAGCCTGAGGCGACAAACGCCATATCCAAACTACTTCCATTTAAGTCCCGAATAACTTATGAAAAGGAATACAAAAATTTTCAAAAATGGAAGCAATTAAAAAACGTGCGAGAAGAAATAAAGTTGTTTTTAACCTATCCTCGGTGTTAAAGTATCATTTAATCTACACTTGTTAGTTAGTATCGTATGATCGAATTTTAACTATGTCCAGCTGGTTTGAAATGACGATCGATGACATTTCCCATATAATTTTACATATAAAATGTCAGCGATCTTTCATTTCATAGCCATCGTTGACGCCGTTTTTATTCGATCATACGGTACTATATTTGATATATATATATATATATATATATATATATATATATATATATATATATATATATATATATATATATATATATATATATATATATATATATATATATATATATATAAGGCAATTTAACAGTTGCTATGGAAAACTACAAAATTTATTGGATATTAAATCTATTTCGGATTAAGTCCGAGATTATATCTCCACCAAACTTAATTATACTCTGTTCTATAAGCACCCCATCTTAAATGTCCCACTCTTCAAAATTGTCCATTTAACCAATAATAAGATGAAGGCCAATTTACCAAGTCTGGGTATAAGATAACCATCATTTGCATTTTTATTTTCTTCAATTTAAGTCTTAATATCTCCGCTATTACTCAGTTAAACCGAATTTAAAACAATAACATGGTCTAGTCAGACAGTCAAAATAATCAAACTTGAAACTAAAATTTTCCACTAATGTGCGCGCCAAAAATGATTTAGTACATTTTAGTAGACTGAGTCTATAGTGGGCAAGTTTTTTCTGCTTATTTTCTGTAGGAACTTACATGAATTATTCTAAAATAGGAAGGTATAAAATGTGATAAAAGAGTACAAGATTATAAACCAAGTTATAGAATGAAATAACAACTTGTATGAAACATTATTACGACTCTTGCAAGGTCGAAAATCCCTATTTTTTGAGAAGGATTCCAAAAAAAAACTATTATGTATTAAGTAGGAACCAAAATTACAAAGTCACTTATCTTGATCAACATCAACGGTGTATTATCGGTGTATCTACATAGCCTAGAGCAGCAATAGATAAAAAAAGGTTTTTATTGAAATTTCTTAAAACAAGACCTTCAACTATGATGGCTTGGTATAAAGACGCGTTTACACTATACCCTGCTGGCAAGCGAAACCTTGGGTCGGCGTTTACATGTATAGGAGTGAATCGCTATGGCAATCTAGTAAGTCGGAGAGAGCAAAAATACGAATTATTTATTCCATGACCACTTAATCTGACGCTAGATTCCATGCATTTGGGAAAATACTTGCCTTCTGTCTTTATTCAGTACATCTTATTTTGCTAAGCGTGTTGACCGTACTCTTCGTACACATAAAAATATGCACCCAAGACCAGAAAGGCAAGCCCTAGTATAACCAATTAAACCTTTAGTCACGTGATTAAGCTTGGCCAGCACAGCATCGCCCACTTTTACATATTTGCTTTCAATCAAAATATTTTAGAAAATATAAATAAATTAATTATGAATATATAAACAGGTATTATTTACATCAACAAAACTCACCTCCTTAACAGCACTTATAATCCAATAAAATTGTCATTTGAAAAAAAAAATTACGGGCAAGCTGATTTTTTCAGAGTTTGTCAGCGACTGTCTTCTGAGTGTAAAATAAACAAAATCGGAAATTTTTCCCTTGCGGTTTTTGAGCAATAGGGGTGTTTTTTTTAAACTGTACTACAACAAAATAATTAGACGCAAATTGTAGATAAGAACAATCTCTATAAGTTCGCATAATGATTTTGTTAAGTTTATTATTTCCGGACTTAGCGGCCGTTTCATGAGCCCTTTGGGGTGGGTTTCAAAAAGTTTGTTTTACAGCAAATTGACCCTTATGAAAGTTGTTCACAATAAATGGACAAGCAACTTTTCCTCATGATTTTTTTAGCTTTATTATTTTTGTAGATAGCGTCCAGTTCATGAACAAATTGGGGTAGTTTCATAATTTTTGTTTAGTTCTACAAATTTACCAACCTAAAGGTGTTCATATTAAAATTACATGCAAACTTCCCTATGATATGTATTTATTTCCCCAAAACGAAGCATGGAATTCATGTTTCACAATCCATTTTCCAATAGCACTTGTGAATTTCCTGAGAAAAAAAAGACATTTAAAGCTACCACCACTCAGTTCATAAGGCAAAGGTATATGTACTCTTATTTTGAACGAGTGAAAAGTGAAAACTACCCCAATTTGTTCATGAACTGGATACTATATATTTCCAAAAATAATGAAGCTACAAAAAAAATTCATGAGGAAAAGTTGCTTGTCCATGATTATGAACAACTTTCATACTGGTCAATTTGCTGTAAAACAAACTTTTTGAAAACCACCCCAAAGGGCTCATGAAACGGCCGCTAAGTCTGGAAATAATAAACTCATTAGGCGAACTTATAGAGAATGTTCTTATGTACAATTTGCGTCTAATTATTATGTTGTAGTACAGCTTTAAAAAAATCCACCCCTGTTGCTCAAAAACCGCAAGGGGAAAATTTCCGATTTTGTTTATTTTACACTCAAAAGACAGTCGCGGTCTTTTGACAAACTCTGAAAAAATCAGCTTGCCCGTAATTTTCTTTTTTCACTCTCTATACGGCGATACAATTTTACTGGATTATTAAGAGACATAAAGGGCCATTACTACCGCTTTCCCGTTCAAAATATTCTAAGAAGGTTGCAATGAGTTTTTTGCATTGGCTATTAAGCTATCTTGTATACTTCGCACTAAAAGAGGTTCTATAATGTTCGACTGCAAGGTCTGCTAGTAAATATTTTTAAGATTAAAATATCACAACACAATTTATTTAAACTAAAAACTCCTAATACAAAACTAAAGTGTCAAAACGAACGACAATGTCTGGAAGTAAATAAATAAATGTTTTTACAGCAGAGCTACCACCTGAATCCCCAGCGGGAAATTTAAATTTCAGTTAGTCAGGCCAGCGACGAATATGTCCATAGTTGGCAACAATAAATTTAAAAATCGCGCCCTCGATTACGTCACTAAAGGTTTAATTGGTATATCGCTTATAAATTAATATACACACTGAAATACTTAAGGAAACTAAGGGACTTTTCCTGGTTGTTAAAAACTCGTTTGATTTGCTTCGATTTTAACTAGTTTTAATTAAAGTTTATTAGTAATTATTTTTATTTTTATATTACCTGTTAGCGTGTTCCATAGTTCTATGCTCGTAGGGATTATAAACTTTGTGGTCCATTTTTTGAATGTTTCCATTCTCAATAGGAACTTTGATTTGGTCATTGTTGGCTAATGTGGCTCTGAAAATATAGGAATATATTTTAAATTCCTCTCACGACAATAGTTTTAGCATTGTCTAGGTTATTTATAATCAAGGGTACTATACAGGGTGTCCCAGAAATCAGTGCAAGTATTTTAAGGGGTGGTAGATCTCGATAAAAGAAACATATTCTCTCTTTATCGTTTTAAAACTAAGTCCAAAATAACGGAGTAGAGAAGTAGAGAATACTTTGAAAATTTCCAAACAAAAAAAATATTTTTTGCTAAAATCTTGAGAACCACTGGATCTTTTCTGGATTTTCTTTCTTGTAAGTTTAATCTACTACCTATGTTGCCATATTATCAAGAAATAATGTTTTTAACTAAAAACTAAAAAAATTTTCGAAAATTTTTCAAATTTTCAAAATTTTTTTTTCGCGAAAAAAACGTCATAGGCGTGTTTCTGGGGTTGAACTATACTCCCAGTTAAAATACTTGCACTTATTTCTGGGACACCCTGTATAGTTACTCGACCTTTGATATAACTGTTCTGTTTTTCTTATTTACTGCATGACATTGGAAACAAAAAATTATAAAAACTTGTTTTTTAAACAACTTAAAAAGAACACTAATTAACTTCTTTGTAATTAAACCTTATTAACAACTAAGTTACTTTTAAATACAGGGTGAAAGTAATCAAATACGTAGAAATTCAAAAGTTGATTTCATTTTTATATACCGGGTGCGTCCCAAAAGTGGCTCACCCCTATAACTTTTTTATTTTTTTTAGTTAAATAGTTAAATAAACAAGATATGGTGTGCTAGTATATGACATAAATGAGGATTGATTGACGTATTGAACTGTTTTCAGTCACTTCCTGTTTCACCGGAAATGACTACAACTTTTGACTTTTAAATAAACTCGATATTTTTTACTTTATTCGATAGAAAATGACACTGAATAGAATGACATATTATATGTCAAACTTTTTACATTTTTGAATATAGTTTATTTGAAATTGCAACATGCGATTCATAACGCCAATTTGACTCGAAATACCAAGTGTGTGGTACCAAATTATACGTAAAAAAACGCTTTTCCTAAATATGCTAACGACTCGTTCCATTTGAAAAAATTGACAGATGATTAAAAATTTGGGCATCTTTTAACCGGCCAGGACAAGACACGAAAAATATTAGACGATCAAATCTATTTTTGCAAGGCTCCTTGATTAAAAATTAGTGTTTTTAACACAGCCTAGATTGAAATTTAAAATACAATTCGTTTAAAGCAAAAATGTCAAAAGTTGACATATGATATGTCATTCTACTCATAGTGTCATTTTCTATCGTATAAAGTTGAAATATACCGATGGTGCCATTTAAAAATCAAAAGTTCGAGTCATTTCCGGTGAAACAGGAAGTGACCAAAAACAATTGAATACATCAATTATTCTAATTTATGTCCTATACTAACATACCAAATCTCGTTTTTTTATCTGAAAAAATAAAAAAGTTGTAAAGGTGAGCCACTTTTGAGACGCACCCGGTATATAATCTTGAAGTGTGGACGCACATTTATAATAACACCAATTAAAAGATTTATATCATTTGCGTTTAAAGTGGTTTACTGATTTTAAATATAATATTAGGATATTTAATAATAATTCATAATGTACTTACGTGGAACTAAAGTTATCTATAGTAAATGTGGACGGGTATTTGTCCTTTTTTTCTGTCATGATGTATTCCTAGAACAATTATTATTATTATTAAAAAAGACTAAACAATTACAGATTTAAAAAATCGTATATCTACTAGTGACGTGTATTAGGTACTATTTGCAATTGGATTTGAGAAGCCATATATGCACAACAGGCATCAATACACATTTAGGTACCTTATATAGGCGAACTAAACTCACCTCCTTGATAAATAATACATTTTGTTTTGAAAACGAAAAACATTTCGCTTTCCGCATGTTAATGAATTCAGAAAAGTTTCAGGAACTACCGAAAATGAAAATAACCAGCTTGGTTTAAGCAATCTAATTGACAAGGAACTACACACATGGCCAAAATTATTGCATATAACGATATTTTTATTTTATTTTGGACCTAATATGAGTCTTTTTATTTTATATTTTTGGACATCTTGGCTTACTACACAACTAACTAATATAAAATTAAAGATCTAAGTGCAACTATAGGCTGTTATAACTTTATAACTTCATAATGAGTGATAATCAATAAAAACAAATTTCATTTTAAACAGAAAATATTGAAAACAATTTTAATTATTTCTCACAACTAATAGTCTGTATTGCCTCCTCGAGCCTCAATGCAAACTGTGAGACGAAATGGCATGCTCTCAATTCAGTTGTCCAGAAGATGTTGAGGAATGGCTTCCCATTTCGTGCGCAGCAATTTTCAATTCATTTAAGGTATGGGGGGGAGTGATCATTTCTTTTGGCAATACGGCGTTTTAGCATGTCCCCGGCATGCTCGATCACATTCATATCTGGAGACATCGGTGGCCACCACAGTTTTCTTATACCCTCTTCCTCACAAAATTCGCGAACCGCTAAAGTGCAATGGGGAGGAGCATTATCGTCCATGTAAACAAATTCATCCCCCACTGCCCCTCGAAATGAACGCATAATAGGCACTAAAACGTCTCTAAGATATGAGGCACCTGTCATTGTGCCACAAGAGGAGTTCGAAGTCTGTGCATTATACCTGCCCATACCATAATGCTTCACCCTTGAAACGGGACACGGGGTTAAGCGTGCTCGTCTTCCAGACGCTCTCCAGACCAAATTCGTCGCGAGTCTGACGCTAGGCCTATTCTTGTTTCATCACTAAACATGACGAAATTTCCATTCCCATCCAATTAGGTCCATTAGCTCTCATCTCCTCAGCCCATTGTAGTCGCATAATTTTGTGCTATAAATTAAGCTTCGGAACACGTAGAGGCCTCCTTAAATGTAATCCTCTGTCATGGAGTCTTCTTGCTATTCAAAAGTCTTTCTTGAAACATTTACTCCTTCAAGGCGAGCTAACTCATTTTTAATAGCAGTGCTAGAAAGCAAGGGATTGTGTCGTGCAATTAGGGATATTTGACGGTCTTGCACAGCAGTAGTAACTCTCTTTCTACCTCTTCCAGGACGGTCTGTAACCTCGTTTGTTTCCCTGATTTTTTTTAATATTCGCGAAACATCGCTTTGGTTAACTCCCACAATTTCAGCTATTGCAACTTGCCGGTAGCCCTGTTGAGACAGTGTTACTATTCTGACTCTATTAAACTGTGAAATAATGTTTCTAGGCATTTTAAGGCCAAATGGTCAAGTTTCTTCTGAAACCTAAGAGACCACAAATAGAAATGTGCAAGAATTTGTAACAATATTGGGTCTGAACGATAAACATTGTATACCATATCCATTTTAACAAAAAAATGTTTATTACAGATTATCAAAGCTATGTATAAAAAAAGAGTCTTTGAATTTCTTTTCGTATATTTTAAACCATATTGCAATAATTTTGGCCATGTGTGTATAATGCAGAAAAATAAACTTGAATCGCTCTACTTAAATTAATTTGAATTTGGGATAATCCAAACCAGAAAGAATCATTATTATCGATAGTTAGATAACAATTCGCTACAAAAGCACGTCTTCATCACACTCAAATTTGTTTAACAAAATACTTCCTTATTATTCTAATAATTAGTCTATTGCCATTCATTCGAATTAAATTGAATTATTTACTATTGTTATTGCTGTTTTAACATTTGCACATCTTTATCCTGTTTTACTTGCCCTCTAAATTATATTAAGCATTTAAAGCCCTTGTTGTTTATTGTTTTATTATACAATTATCCAGTGGCGGCTTAACCATCAGGCCAAATGGTCAATACCCCCCCAAAAAAATCAGGAGAAAATTAGAAAACTTATTTATATTATACTTTTTGTAAATTAACTTTTTTCATCCTAAAATATTCAAAACTATTCCCAATTTATCCAATTTTCTCTTGAAAACATTTTATTTTACCCATTTTCTCTACTGCCGTTCAGGTAGGTTTATTGTGTTTATTAGACCTTGTTTGGTTTTAAACAAGAGTTTCGTATTTTTAGGGTCTTATGGACGGACTGTGTCCAAGGTATGGGCAGGTGTCCCATATATGTGTATTGATTCCAAGGTACGGACTATTTCCAAGGTATGGGCAGGTGCCCCATATATATGCATTGATTCCAAGGTTATGATCCAAGGTACGGGCATTATCCAAGGTCCTAGTAGTGTTCCAATGTACGGGTAGTGTGCCCCTGTACCGTTTTCCTATAGTTGGATGCCCTATGTACGGATGTCCTGTGGACGAGTGTCCCATGTAGGGATGGTTTACCTTATGTATAGAGTGCCCCAGCGTGGATGTGGCTTGAGCCCCATGCTGCTTCGTTCCCATCTATAAACTAGTCAGTAGTTACGGCTGTATTAATTCAAGGTGTCCTCATTCTGGCCCCTTTGTTGTATTTGATAGCCGACTACAGAGATGCGAAAGCCCACCTCACGCTGCTACCCTTTGAAACAGGATTGCTTTAAGAACAAACAGCTAAGTTTAATTTAAGTTTTAGTTTACATTCAACATTTAACATATTTTAAGTCTTAAACAATAACATACACCTTGAATAATATCGGACAGACTATATTTAGTGGTTAGTTCGTCAAGAACCTTCATGTCAATTTAGTATTGAAAATATGATGTAGTTCTTAGGTTTCATTACATTACTTCTTGTAATAGTATTACTTTCATAGATATTATTATTGCACTATTTTAACAGATGAATAACCAACAATAGATTCTAGAATCTACGGGTTGCAACATCTTCGATTTAACATCATATAAAATATATCAAATTAATTAAAGTAATGCTACATTTCATATATTTTCTTTAACTTTACATGTCTTGTATTTTATCATAGTTGTTTTCATAGATAATTAGTACAATTCTTAACACCACTTTCTTTGACATACAACCACTATATTTACTAGAACTCTACAATGTCATGTACCAGCAAAGAACATCATGAATAAATATAGTCATTAGTTTTAAGTAATACACAACTGTGTTTTCTTTCTCTGTACATGCCTGGCGCCCAATATCTATATTTTTTTGTTTATTGTTATTGATTAGTTTTCCCTCTAGTAAAATACCTTATCCACGACTGCTCTCCGATGAAAAGCTGCCGTTCGCAGTGGTAATGTTTTATAAAAAAACGCAACAATATATAGTTTACAAAGATATTTAAACTCGTTTTAAGTTTTAAGTTTAAATATCTTTGATAGTTTATATTGACCATTGACTGCGTCACTCATAAAAGGATTTGTAAGGTAGGCAACTTTATATACACTTGTATTTGGAAGTTTACTGACAGACGATATAAAAAGTGCGGTTTTTGTCTTTGTCTAGAAACCAGCGTGTTATTATTGTAATTTGTAATATTGTTTATTAGTTGAGAATCAATATAGTTAATTAAGAAATATCGAGTGCATTATTTCTATATAAATATATTACAGGATTTCAGTCATATCGCTGGAAAAACTTCGCCGTTTGGGCAGTTTGGGTGTTTATAAAAACTCAAATTATAAAACGAGGGGTAAACCGCAGAGGGAAAAGTGTACACCATAATTCCTTTTACTCAAATAATTCCTCAGAATTCCTCGTAATTCCTTCGGAATTCCTTGGAATTCCTGGTCTTCAAGGTCAAGGTCAATCATTCAAGGTATTCCTTGGTATGAACTCGTTAACTCTTTCAGTCTGAACCAGCGTTGCCACCTCGGTTTCGCAGTTCCGCTATGAATTTTCTGGTGATTTTTATAAATGTCTAATGTCTCTATAAGTACTAGATCTAACAATAAAAAGTACTATTACGAGATTTACGTTTTTTTGGTTAAATTTTAGGACTAATAGGGGATCATGAGGTAAAAATACTGGAAATATGTCGGCACTTACTTATTAAAATTAATTTTTCTCGGGATTTTTTGAAAATGATAGTTACCTAGTTATACTATACCTAGTTATAGACGAAATGAAAAAATCAACTTTACACTTTCTGGAGTACTGAATAAAAAAATCTTATGAGGGTTTCTTTAAAATGGCGAAATCAGGAAACGTTATAACTAGATCTCTCGGGGGTGGTTCGGCCGTACTATTGGAAAATATTTTAGATATATAATCGAGGGTACAATATTAAATTAAAAGAATATCTAACCTGTAGATATTTGATATTGGGAAATTTTGGAAGGAAACGAAAAACGGATAGTAAAAAATCGCCTGCAAAACGTTTTTCTTTAAATTTAGTACTACCTATTATAGTATTCATGGTTTACTAATGTTCGTTAATTTTTTATAAAGTTGCTTGTAATTCCTCTTAATTCCTGTGGAATTCCTCTAAATTTCTAAGGAATTCCTTGGAATTCATTGGAATTCTTACGGAAATAATTGGAATTCCTATGGAATTCCTTGGAATTCCTCGTAATTCCTTGGAATTCCTTGGAATTCCTGTAGAATTCCTTCATAGTGTACACCATAATTCCTCTGCGGTTTACCCCTCGTTATAAAACAACCTAGGTTTTTGTATCGTTTATCGCGTATCGCGTATAATGTTTGGTTTAGTCAATATAAATCAATATTTAATTTTTTAATATAGAAACAAAAATTAGTTTTAGTAGCCATAGCTTTGTCGTAGCCGAGAATTTGAGATGCATATAATAATTCATAATTTTCTGGTTCTGGAGAAATGATGAACTCTCGTCGACTGATTCTGAAATAGATATTTTCAAATAGACAACATTATGGTATTTAGATTGTAAAATCGTGCGGTTAAAAGAAAACATTTGCTTAAATTTCGAAAAACGTTTAGAGAAAGAATTGACTTAAAATATAAAAAAAATGTGAAATAAAACTTTTAGAAATCTGTATATACATATGTATTTATATTTTTGTGACATTATTATTTAAGTGTCTTTTAAATCCTACCGTAAAGAACATTGACTGGATTTTTAGTGAAATGGCACTAGACCACCTGTTTAAATATGTAAGGGTAGGTTTCATTTTAAAATAATTTGTGTTTATTTTTAGATTTATTTTCCTTTAACCAAACGTACAAGTACCTTGTAAGAAACCAATTAAATTTGGTCGCGTCTTAAGAAAAATCGACGCAATATTTTTAGATATTGACCTCCCTACAATAATAACCACGAGCCGCCACTGGTAAACATGATACACAATTATTATTGTTGTATTACCTAGCTAAATTATTATTCTTCTCCAACTCAGTTTAAAATAGTGTAAAATCTAAAATATTGTTCGTAGTGCTACAATTTGTAATAATGATATTCGTTTAAATTTGAACCAGTACAATCTGAATATTCTCCGACACAAATTGTGAGAATTACCACCGCACTTGTGCGCTATTTTCGTATAGGACTAGTGCATTCTCCGCCAGTGCTGCCACCATCGGAGAATATCGTAAACAACTAGTATATATAAATACACGGGTTTAAATAGCGAATATTAGGAAGTATAATTTGTAAAAATTCTAAAAATAAAAATAAAAAGTAAATATTTTGATATCTTCAGAAGGTCTAAACTGTATTATAATGTATTATTCAAACTAATAAAACTATTTGATAAGTTTAACTACGGTAGTTAGCATAGTTACGTACCGGTTTTGCCATTGGGAAAATAACTGGGGCTATTTAGGCTATAACAAAACTTTTTAAAGGTACCTACATAATTATAATTTTAGATGTTCATAAAAATGTAATCACTAGTTGATTAAAAATAAGTATTCTATTAATATTGCATATTATATTTTATCCTTTCATAGTAATAGGCCTATTTATTTTTTTGTTTATTGAATGGGCACTTTGTTTACTCGTTTTGACGAAGGCAACTAAATCATTCAACAAAGCATGTTGAATGATTTAAAAATGGTATAACAATACTACTAAATTTTTCAATACTATATATTGTATTCCATATTTTTTTTTTCACTTATCTCTGAAGTATTTGTGTATATTTATTTGCACAATCGACAATAAGTGATATAGATAATTTTTTGCGGGTTTTTTAAGAGCCAGAAGAACACATTTTTGCTATGTCATGTTTGCTCATAGAAATTTAAAACAAGTACTTATAACTATGATTTTACGTCACTTTAAGCCAGACAGATTACTTATTTCTAAATTGGTTTCTAAATTTACTAATATTCATGAGATATCGCCATATTGATCTTGAAAATTGTTTTGTTTTATAATTTCAAAATTATTTCAAAATTTCAGACCCAAAAATAAAATTTCGAAAAATTTGTATGTCGTTGGCTGTATCTGTCATTGAATTAATTATTCATGAAAAGCTATCAGAATTATTTGTTTTTTTTAATAAAAAATTACTTTTTGTTTGCAAATAGTTATTTATGGTACTAGTTATAAGTCACGCTGGGAAATGTTTTTATTTTATCCAACAGCAGAACTGTTTCATGTCCAATCTCTAAAGAATAATTGATTTAAAAGGATCTACCAGTTCTACTTTCATTGTTGCGAATTAATAAATTATCAGGGTGCGTTTATGTTACTATGCAATATAGATGTGCGTTTTGTTTTTTTTTTTGTTAATAATAAATAGCACTGACATTAAGACGATTTTTTAACGATAAAATAGTGAATTATCAACCAGCAAGTCAGATTTTAAAGAAAAATGATTCAGAAAGATCTTCCGCAAGAAATTATTAACCACGCAGAGGCGGCTACAGCACAAATACTGCCAGAAAAGTGATCGTGGCGTATATGATAGGGAATTCATAACACTAGTTTGTTATAACTTCAAAAACTCACGCGTGTGTTATTATTTATTTTATATGCATGTATACATGTCAGTAATGTCTGTATAAGTAGTGGTTGTTGGATAAAAGTTATTTTTATTTCCTGTTTTTTAATATATCATGTTTCTATAGCTAAGTTTTAAAGTGACACCATTTTGAAAAACGTTTAATCGAAAGATCTCACTGTGAAACAATGATAAGCAAAAAAGTTCCGGTCTATACAGGGTGAGTCATAAATAAATATTTTCAGGGCTGGTAGATCTCGATAAAAGAAACATATTTTCTCTTTACAATTTTTCAAATAAATCCAAAATAAACGAGTTATTTTACTTTGAAAATTTACAAAAAAAAACAAATGATTTTTTGCTTAAATTTTGAGAACCACTTGATATTTTCTGGGTTTTCTTTGTTTTAAATTTAATCTACTACCTATGTTGCCATACAGTTTTACTAGATATATTTCTAAGCTTAAGATATTTTTTTTTCGATTGTTTGGTATTTGTATTGAGTACTTATATTGACAAAAACTAAATCCAAGTCAATGCTCTCTCGCAAGTGTGGAAAATTTTACACCTAGCACACTATAGATTATAATAAACTATTTAAGACAAAGTATGTATGTACGATTTGCTTGATCAAATTTGAAACGAGAAGAAACATTTGTTTCTATAAAAAAAGACAGCAAAAGAAAGTGGCATTTATTAATCAAAACAAGTCCACCGTGTCCACTCAATCCTAGCTTATCTTGTTTACTTGGGATTTTTGATTTTAGTACTTTTAATTTTATTCATATCATTCATAGAGAATTAATCAATAAATATACAAACTGTTTCAGGTTGATAAGGCATTAAAAGTTTCTAGAAAACTACAATATCTAGATTAGAGATATTTTGCACATCATTGTTTCGCAAATTATTGGACAAGATAGACACCCTGTACAGGGTGTCCCATTTTGGTTGAAATCATACGGTATATTCATTATTATAAAAGCATTAATGGTAGAAGGGTGCGGTTTGCACAAACCTGTGCCACTTTTTAGTCAAACGGAAGATGCCGTAAACAAAATATTCATAGCCCTCTTTGTTTCTGAGCTACGGGTCTTTTCGAAAATTTTTCTATTTGTGACAGGCCCCGTATCTCCCTTATTATGGATGATATCGAGAACGTAAAAACTGATTCTTGTAGAACTTTTTACGTAGAATACAGTGGCGTAGTCTGTTTTTCTACTAAAAATATATTTTTGGAAATATGAACTAAAGTTATGTTTTTTCAAATGGAACACCGTGTATATTTATAAATCGTTTAAACCGTCTTGCTGTGAGCTTATCAAAAATATATATCACTCTATATTTATTTTCACTATTTACTGATATATTTAAAATATATCATTTTCTTATTATTAGGCCGTGATAAATAACAAAAAATCAAAATGGTGTTTACTAAAATAGTCATACACATATTAAAATTTTATTTGGACTTGATATATTTTTCTTTTGAACTGTTACCACTTAATCCCTGAATATATTTTTCTTTTTTTTATAACGGGATGGGTTTGCAAATATCTAAAAGCTTGCATTATTAGCTTGCATTATTAAAGCATTTTCCAGGTGTTGGAAATCGTATTACCACGATATATTTCATATTTCAAAAATTCCCAAAATCAGAAATGGAGAACGGACAAATCCGGGAATGAAGGATGCCATCACATGGGCACATTGGTTCCAATTCAATGATTTGAGAAATAATAATTTAACAAAATTCTAATATTTTCGTTAAGTTAAGTTGTGAGGGGGAGCCTCATCTTGTTGAAAATATATTTCACGTTAATTAGCTAAATGAATATTTAAAAGTTCCAATAGGATAGCTTCCAAAATTTACAGATAGCGGTAGAGATTTAAGTTTCCCTAATATATAAAGAATTTACTAGTTGCTTTCAAAATCAAACAAGAGGCAGATAGCAGTATACTTTTAATAATTCTTTAGTTTCTTTTATTATCAATACTACTAATAGCCTACTAATAAATATGATATTTTAATATTTTTTTTAAAAAATATTGCATTAAATAGTGAAAATAAATATAGAATGTTATATATTTTTGAGAAGCTTATAGCAAGCCAGATCATATAATTTATAAATATACAGAGTGTTCCATTTAAGAAAACCTAACTTTAGTTCATATTTTTAAAAATATTCTTTTCGTAGAATAACAGACTGCACCACTGTATTCTACGTAAAGAGTTCATCAATAAACATTTTTCACCGTTTCAATACCTTTTACAATAACAGAGATACAGTGGGTGTCCCAAATTGCAAAATTTTCAAAAAGACCCTGTAGCTCAGAAACGAAGAGGGCTATGAAAATTTTGTTTACGGCATCTTCCGTTTGACAAAAAAGTGGCACAGGTTTGGTTAGGTTATATTGGTTAGTTTGCAAACCGCACCCTTCTATCTTCACGAATAACGGAGATGCCGCGTATGCTTTCAACCAAAATGGGACACCCTGTACATATAGACAGTTTGCTAAAAACCGAGCCTGATGTAATAGCGTCGAGGTATTTTGCGTGAAAGTAGAGTTTTTGTTCGCGTAGAACAATGTCTTGCGTTTCCGTCATATAGCTTCGAGTTTGCTTAATTTTTACCGCCAATATTATCTCTATTCGAACATTTATAGCTTCCTTTGCAAAGGTTCATGTAAGAATTTCTCAATGATTATAATTACCGATTAAATACGAACACGTAAAATATCTGTAATATTTGAATTCTGTTTTAAATCTTTATGATCTTAAGTAACAGTAACAATCTCAAAACCTTTCATATACGATGTTGCAATTTAAGAGTGGAAATTTTGTACTTGCTTAACATAGTAATATATTTTGTACATGCTTAATTATTTTTTACATTTCAGACAAAAGTACTTTGTTTATCCGTTAGAGGACACTACCTACCAACTTTTTATTAACATATTTTAGTACGAGCGGCTATACGTGCCTCCCGGCGCCAATTTGTTTTCCTTAAAATATATATTTACTACATTTTTGTCTCTTGTAAAATAAACGCTACATCATAGCATAGTTTTTGAGAAAAAAATTTGGAGATTTTTTTTACAAAGCACCCGTGCAAAATATAGAGGGAGTTCCAATATTCTATAGACATAAAACGACTACGTGACATTCTTCAAATAAATATATATATATATATATATATATATATATATATATATATATATATATATATATATATATATATATATATATAAATAATAATCAAAATAAGTTAATTGCACACAATTTACCTCTAAATATAGTGTTTCAAAAACGTGTGCCATCTCTCGTGGACAGATTCCTCACGTGAAAATAAGATTTATTTTTCATGTCAACATAGGTCCGATTCTGCTTTATTTCGCAGCTACAGGGTGTTAAAGTCTTAATATTTTTCAATTTATTATAATTTTCTTCCAAGTACTTTTAGCGTTTCGAATAAAATTTTGAGGGTAAAAGTTACTATAAATGTTTGACATATTTTAAAGCTAAAAAAGTGTAGACATATTCACCAGGAACGTGCATATGGGTAAACACTGGAATATTTTTTCTGAAAAAAGCATGTACGCTACTGACTTTTATTTTGTTAGCGTAATAGTCTAAGCAGTTTAATGCCGATTAAAAGTTATCCCTTGATATTTTGTCGATTTCGGCCTCCTTGATGAGATAAACGCAATTTCATTAATTTGCTTTGATCTAGAGATATGGATCAAAGCAAATAGAATAGAAGTTTTAAAAAATTTAATATTATTAACTTGCAAAAGTTTTAAATAAGTAGGTACTCATTGATACCTTATCAAGAAATATGACAAAGAATTCCTATAAACATGGATATAGAAATGCATAGTTTTAGAGTTACAGGATGTTAAAACTTTTTAAAATAAGTTTTTTTGTAATTATCTTAAATACCATTATTTTTTTATTAGAAATTGCGGTGGGTTGAACTAATAGTAATAATATTTAACAATAAATTAGGTAAAATATATATTTTATTAATTTTATTTTTATTTTATTTGTTATTATTGCGTTTATCTCATCAAGAAGGTCGAATTCGACAAAATATCAAGAAATAACTTTTAACTGGCATTAAACGGCCTATACAATTTTGATATCAAAAGACAAAAAGTCAATGGCGCACATCTTTTTTTTTAAATATTTCAGCGATAACCCATATGCACGTCCATGTTGAATTTATCGACACTTTTTAAGCATTAAAATATGTAGCACTTATAGTAACTTTTACCCTCAAAATTTCATTTATTTATATTATTAAATCTTACGTGGGGAATCTCCCCACGAAAAATGGCACATATTTTTTGAAACACCCTGTATATACAAAAGTACTTAGTTTGTCCGTTAGGGGGCATCTGTATAAAGGTAAATTATGTCCAATGACTAAAGAATAAAGGACAAATAGCAACCGAGACCAAACTGTGACCATTCTTCCAAACAGTACCGTGGCACATATTTTTCTTAACATAGCCGCTTGAAGCGATATTTATATTTTTGGTAAATATTTTCAGTACGCCTCTGGTGTATCCTGTGGTATCATACTAATTAATTACGAAAAAACGTATTAAAATGTTAACAAAAGGTACAAAACTAGTATCGACGTATAGCACATATCAAGTACATATATTATCAGAAAAATAATTATCGAATTCAATAAAAAAACGCTAAAAAGGTGTAGTGGACTGTTTATTTCCCTATAGAACGTAACTCCTGGATCTTTTTTATCATTGCGCCTTTTACATTTGAAAGCTGAACAAATTGCCATTGTAATAAAGTTTATACAAAGTTCACTACACACAACCAACTATTAAAAATCGCTAAAATTGTCGCTGATGAACAGCTGATGATTCATTCGTTATGTCCAAAAAAATGGCGTCTAAAGGTCACAAATTTTGCTGCAGCCCGTATATGGCCGTTACATGTACAAAACTTCCATGTTCACGGAATATTAGAACACCCGGTATATATATGTTTTTTAAATGAAAATTAATAAATCCTAAAAATCACAAAAATATGCCACTCGTGAAAAAAACGTAAGTTGTTCAGTATAAGGATTACTCAATGTTTTATGATAATATATCTCATTATCCATTGCAAAACTCTTATTCCATGCAGACAGAATGCATTACCAATACAAACAAAACAGTTCCGCGTTTTTCTAATTTTTGCACTAAGCATTTTTTACTCACGGCACGAACTATTAAATTCAAATTAACGGTAGGTTAGGTTAGGTACTGCAAATCTTTTGAACTTTCACTCTAATTGTTCCGCGGCATTTTTTTGTTGTTAAACAATATTAATTAATTGACAAGAAAAGTACTGTTAAAAGACAAGCAATTTTGATAAAACTGTCCTTAGACGTCGAATCATTTCATAATTCGAATTTTCCATATTTTTTTTACTTAAATAAATATCAAAATTGAAACAACTTACTCACTGTCATGAAATCTACGCTATCGAAAGATGCGTACAATTTATCTTAGATAGGAACTACCGAAAACAGGAAATTGCCATCCTATCCGATAGTCAAGCAGCACTAAACGCAAGTCAGTAACCATCAATTCGAAGTTGAATGCCTAGAGAAGCTCAGCAAATTAGGCAAAGAAAATAAAGTCCTCCTACTCTGGATGCTTGCTCACCAAGGGATAGAAAGCAGTGAAAAAGCAAATGATCTAGCTAGAAAAGGAGCGAACACTCCAAGTTTTCCAAGCGGGAACCAACCCATATAACACAACACAATCCTATAGATATCTTGAGGATATCCACCAAGGATATAGTAAATATCTTAGGGATATCCAAAAACCAGAAGAGGATATTTATGGGATATATATATTATTTATCGTATGCCTGCACATGACATTAAATGCATAAAAGTGTATAAAAACTATTCCAATTCACAAACAAACATTTAAATTGTATATATAGTCAATTGAGGCGTCAGTTGCCATCAGGAAATCGTCAAAGTTTCCCTCATATGCTGTATTTGGACATTCCATCACGATATGTAGAATGGTCATATGGTATTGTCTGTGAATTTTGCGTCAAAAATTAGAAATTTATGGGATACCCAAGTGGGACAAAAAAAGTCATCTTCAAGACATCCCTGGGCAAGCCTTTTACGATTATTTGAGATATTTCTAGGATAATACAAGGATGATGTTGGGAGCATTGTAGAATATTTTTAGGACATTATATGAGGACTGTTATTTGACAATACTTACTTCATCCTTAGTTTATAGTAAAAACGTTCGCGATTTAGTTTTATTTAGCCACATTTTGACGTTATTCATTGGATATTTTTATTAACAGCTCTAAAATATACCTACATATTAGCTTTTTTCGTTTTCCTGTTATTACCGATTCTGAACCGTCCTAGAATTGTGATGCGTATGCGCAGAAGGAAATATGAAGACATTATTTCATTTGCGCATGCGCTGGAGAGTTCTAGGACAATTCAGAATCGATAATAACAGGAAAACGAACAGACCTATTATGTCAGTGAATTTTGCGTCAAAATTTAGAAGTTTATTTGTATGAGTTAAAAGCTTTCAATTTCTACTGTACCATCGAAAAAAAACGGCGTTCAATTGGCTTGAAAATTACGATCGATGACATTCCCCATATAATTTTACGTACCAAGTAACAGCTATAGTCTGTCCAACCAGAAGATCCTTGACAGTGATAGATGTGTCTGTCATTTTAATTTCAAAGCAGTTTATTTTATTTTACAAAGAAATAAGTTGGTACAACTGGAACGCATAGCAGGAAATATTTAAAATTTGATTGACAAGATGACAAGTGATTACTTCAAAATATTGTGAAAAAAACTGTATAAAACTGAAAAAATGTAATCGAGTTATTTTCTTTAATAAAACCGGTATGTGTTAATACAAAACAAACAAGAACAAGACACTACATACAAAAAAAAATATAAAAAAGAACTATTTTTTACTTTGAAACTTTATGAAACTACCCGCATTTATGATTATATTTATCAATATAACTTATGTACAAATACAAATTTGTAATATTCCACAGGAATAAATAAAACATAGGTAAATAAAACAAACTATTTTATTAATAATAACACCTACCAAATTTTATACCTTAAAGGTTGATTAATTAACTTTAATCTTAATTTTTTTAAACCAGTACCTTTTGACATTATTTTTCTGCAGTACTAAAATCCATTATTTACCTACCGTGTGATGTCGATATTTTACAGCTACTCCAGTTTTTAGTTTGTGTTTAGTTTGATCCTTCTACCATATACGAGATGCACTTATCTACGACGAGATGGTATACAAACTTTAACGATGGGGTGTATAAGACTTTCTGCCTGGGCAGCGAGTATTTACCATAAACTGGCGCTCTGGGTCTACAGTTAATTTTCACTCGATTTTTCCTCCACGTGACTTCAAAAGACACAAAACACACGTAATAATACGAATCAAAATGCATCATCTTCCAAAACGCAGGGTATTTAACAAAAGTTGACACAAAATTATAACCTATAATTTGGCAAGACTTTGACAAGCGTCAAAAAATGACAAAATCTAAAGGCGAGTTCATACGCATTGGCGTCCGTTTATCGTTCATCGTTCCGTCAAACCAATAAAATTGAAATACGATCTGTCATTTTTTAAATAAACCAATAAAACTGGTTAAAAACAACAAGACACGACGCATGACGGATTTATATTTAAACCCATCCATAGATAACTTAAAAATTATTAGAAACTTTTTTTAGTAAAATAAATAGATTGGTATGGGACGTCATCTGCTTTTCTTCTGTCATCGTCTGTCGAAATCTTACCTGAGAAAAAAAACAGAGTATATCTTCATTTCCAAGCGACCTCTGACGCCGTTTTTTTAGATCGTATGGTATTATACCACATTATATTACCCTTTATGGAGTCTAGCAGTTTATGTCTAGCAGCAACAGTTTACATCAAAGTTAGCACACAGGATACAGGTGTAATTCCTAACACCACACATTCCAAAAACTCACAATTTAAACCCAAAAATAGGATTTCTGTTTGAATAGATCAAACACGAAAACGGGTTTAGGGATAAAGAACAAGCGATTTTCAACAAATTTTCACCTATAATTTTGTCACAAATTCTTCATTGTGAGATCCTGAGTTTGGTTTGGTTTTTCGACATTAGTTGAGGTTAGGATAGCATTTCTGCTAGAACAAGGCTAGAACTATGAGTATAAGAAAAAACTAAGTCAAACTCAACCAGTTTTGTTAGTTTCAGTCATTTTTAAGCCCATCCAATATCGACAAACGACCGAATTCACCTCGAATTTCACTAAATCAAAGAACTGAATAATACACGATGCAAAAATAAATAACTGTCGAGATGGATTGTGGGAAATTTTTTGCGCGGGCGTTTTAAATTATCTGTATTACTAGGAGTGGCCAAGCTCATAAATATCCAGATTATCCAGAAGATACCAACAGGATATTTTGTTGCCTTGACGTAATATATATCTATCTGTATGGTTTATTGCATTTTATGTAATATAAAAAGTAGTACATTGTTTATTTTTCCTAAATATCTAGACGATATTGTTAGGATATTTTATTATCATGAGCATGTTTGGATATCAGCTGGATGTACATTAGATATACGACAGAGATATCCATAGGATATTCTATTCTGAGACATCTACAGGATTTCAGGATGTCTGGAGGATATCCTATAGATGTCTTTATAAGATGATCTTATAATGGAACATTCCGACATTCTATGAATATCCTGCGTATATTGTGTGTTATATGGGAACTGAAAGCGGAACTGAAGAATCTGGAAGAGTCCATCCGTAACCTGGAATGGGTGTCCTCCAACGGTCTAAGCCACTCTAAAAAGTTCCTCAGAACTTACGACCGAGAAAAATCAAGGATTTTCCTTGATTTAAGTAAAAACAGTCTTCGAATTGTCGCGGGGTTTCTAACAGGACACTGTCTCTTCTGAGAAACAACTGAGCTGAGAAACAACGGCGAATGCAGATTCTGTGGGGAAAATGAGGAAACACCAGAGAACCTTATCACTGAATGCGCCGAGACGACGACCGTTCGTGCCATGAACTTTGGTACGGCTGATGTCGAGGATGGAGAGCTGGCCTCTGTGGAGCCGTCTCGGATACTGGCTTTTGTTAAAGCCCTGAGACTGTATGATGAGCTATAACTCAAGAAAGGGGAATACACAATAGATCTGAAAGGTCGTGGTGATTAACTCCCCTCCTAAACATTATTCTACATTCTACCCACTTCCATTATCCGCTGACGAGTATTTGACACGCATTAGAAGATGGTTACGCAAGACGCTTTCTTTCAGGAGCTTTTCTGTGACTGAAAACCGCGATACGTGAGGTTATCTCTCTTCAGCACTCCGGACATTCAAACATCTCATTAGTTTGTTGCCTCTTTACTTTTTGGTTGTTGTTATTAACTGAGTTTTAGATTCTTCTCCATTGCGTTCTATTGTGCTCTGCTTCCTCCCACTGATTCTGCATGCTCATCCCCTTTAAATTTTCATGGAAGATATCCTCGTACTTTTTTAGTTGTCCACCCGGTTTCTTCTTAACGTCTACTAGCTCACCGTAAAGAAGAGATTTCGGTAGGCAGTTTTCTTGCATCCTGCATACGTACCCAGCCCACCTTAAGCGGGATTTAGTAATCACGACTTCAGCGCTCTCGCAGCTTGTTTTTTCAAGGACCGATACGTTTGATACATGGTGGTACTATTTAGTTCTTAACAGTTGTCTAAAGCAGCGTAGCGTATAAGGGAGAGGAGTGCGTACAGTATGATCGCCTCATGTGGGGCCACGCACTAAGAAGTAAAACAATACCATGGAATAGCGCCATCCATCCTCTATCCAACCATATACAGGGTGAGTCTTAAATAAGTGCAAATATTTTCGGGGCTGGTATAGATCTCGATAAATAAAACATATTTTTTCTTTGCCATTTTTCAGATAAGTCCAAAATAACCGAGTTATTTAAGTTTGAAAATTTAAAAAAAAATATTTTTTTGAAAAAATTTTGAGAGCCACCGGATTCTTTCTGTAATTGCACCCCTTTTAGTGCTGTAACCATAAGGTCTGTTCTCAGAAGAATCCCTGACTAGTCAGCACGTTTTTCATTGGTTAAAATGCGTAGAAACCTGATTGTTAGTCTGGTTTCTACACATTTCAACCAATAATAAACGCGCTGACTAGTCAGGGATTCTTCTGAGAACAGACCTATAGAGTAAAGCCGTAACCATGGTAATATCTGAGATTAAGAAATTATACCGTGGGAAAATTTGCGGTGAACAGGCAGTTCTAAAAAGTCTTCGAAAAATATACAGGGCAATTTAAAAGAAAATGCACGATTTCTAACATATTTTTTGCGAAAAAAACCTCATAGACGTGTTCCTGGGGTCTAAATATACCACCCCTAAAAATATTTGCATTTATTTAAAAAGCAAGATTTCAACACAAACTTCTTCCAAATACTTTAAGAATTATTAAAATAATTATATTATTATTATTAATATTGCTATTTTAATAAATAGTTATAAAATACATATTATATTTAAGGTCTTGATTTAAGTCAATATAATCTTATAAAATATGATCTAGGGTGTCTTTTTGAGATATTCTTGAATAAATCACCCTTCCCAAATCGACGCTTATGTTCGAATCTATGACAATTAAAAGTAAAAAAGTTATCTATTTTTTAATTATTTAATTTAACTCATACATTATTTAAATCAGTATTAGGCAACTTATATACAGATATAGATAAAGAAAAAAACGATAGAATAAAGTCATCTGTATCTATATTGTAGCCATTATACTAAACGATATAATTTCTAGGTTTACTAGTAAAAAAGTACAAATATAATTAATACTACTGTCAATTGATACTTTACCATATTTATATATACCGGGTGCGTCTCAAAAGTGGATCACCCCCTATAACTTTTTTATTTTTTCGGATAAAAAAACGAAATTTGATATGTTAGCATACGACATAAAATTAGGATTGATTGACATATTCAATTATTTTTTATCACTTCCTGTTTCACCCTGAAATGACTACAACTTTTGATTTTTTAATGGCACCTTCGATATATTTTTACTTTGTTTCATAGAAAATGATACTCTGAATTAAATCATATAGGGTGTTCAAAATTCTACGCCAAACTTTCTGAAATATAAAATGTTTTTTCTTTATTTTTTTAAACGGAACACCGTGTACAGTACGTCTGCTGGATCTGTGTCTATGAAAAGAATGCGGACAAAAAACATTTAAATAAACAGCAATATATTTTATACGTCGACTTGACGAGTACATCACCGCGAATCGCTCCGCCCACTCATTTTATTGGCTACTGGCAAATTTGTCGAGTTTTTATTGACGTATTTTTTACGAAAAACATCGAGAGAATATCGTTTCCCCTCTCACGGATACCCCGTAGCTACAGAACGGACAGACGTACTGTATATTATTTATTTATTAAATGGAGAGTTAAAAAATGTTTTTTAACTCTAAAAAATTTTGAAATACCCTAAAAAATTTTGAATAAAATCATTGGGTGGCTTTGATAAAAATTTACTGTAGAAAATGCAATATTAAATATAAAACAGCGAATATCTGCGAAACAGCTAAAAATGTTGAAATACTCTAAATACAAAAAATGTTTATTTTTTAATTCTCCATCTACTGAAAAAAAGAATATATAGGGTGTTCGATTAAAAAAAAACAAATGTTATTTTATATTCTAGAAAGCTTGGCGTAGAATTTTGAAGATCCTGTATGATTTACGATTACCATATTTATAGTAATGTACAGACCATCTAAAATAAATACCTAATATTATTTTGATTTCAGGACAGTTCTTGTATTTTTAATATTTTTTTTAAGAACGGCCGAAAAATAAATATTTTTTTCTTTATTTATTAATATCTCTGAAACTATCAAAACATATTTACTCATATCTTAAAATTGTATAAAGTGATATAAAAGGAAACCGAAAATGCAATAATATATAGGGTGTTCCATTAAAAAAAACATCCCGATCCTCTCACACTTTTTTGAGCCACCCTGTGGAAGTTAAAATATTTTCACTTTTTTTTTGGTTTGGACCCTGTATAAAAATAAATTCTATACTTTTAAAACCTCTTCAAACAATAAATTAACAACAGAAAACGCGCTAAAGTAAAATCAAAACGCAAAGAAACAAACCTTATAATATTTTCCTTTTTCTTGTTACGCAAAATATAAGCCACTTGAAGAAGCATCCGCCTCTTCAGATGAAGATATCCTGAATTATATAGACTAGCGAAAAATTACGAAGAACTCACTGGCACAATAAAACACCGATAACGACGTGAATTATATTAAAAGTACGCCGCCGGAATATGTCACGCAGGTAAAATAGACTGTAAAAGTAGGGGTACTACCGCGAGCTTTATGCAGAGGTACTGAATAGTGAATGAATCGCACTCCATAATATAATATGGCTTATATCGACCTAGCGCTGCACACTTGGAAAATTCGGCCTCCAAAACAATTTTGTGGATGAACTTGAAGGTTCCCAAGAAATCGTTAAAATGCAGCGGTCGTCTTTGCTCTTTACATGCCTTAAATATAAATACATGATCATAATATACCGATCACCTTCTTTTACAACAAAAACATATAATTGAAAGACCCATGGGAAAAACATGATAAGCGCCAATTTTTTAATTTTAGTTACTTTTTGACTATACATGTTCCTATACCTAACGTAAATTGTTTTTAATAGTTTTAAAGCTTATATTTTTTTTATTTTAACCAGTAGCCTATGATTTTAAACGTCAAGCGATGTAAAACAATAGATCTGGCCATGTCATTGTTACACACTTTGTTCAAAAAGCAAAAAGCAGTATTGTGTTATCGATCATCATTTCCAAGCCAACTTTACTCTGTTCTATTTCGATCATTACTAGTCTAAGAGTTATACTCTGTTTTTTTCTCAGGTAAGATTTCGACAGACGATGACAGAAGAAAAGCAGATGACGTCCCATACCAATCTATTTATTTTACTAAAAAAAGTTTCTAATAATTTTAAGTTAACTATGGATGGGTTTAAATATAAATTCGTCATGCGTCGTCTCTTGTTGTTTTTAACCAGTTTTATTGGTTTATTCTAAAAATGACAGATCGTATTTCAATTTTATTGGTTTGACGGAACGATGAACGACAAACGGACGCCGATGCGTATGACCTCGCCTCTAGATTTTTGACGCTTGTCAAAGTCTTGTCAAATTAAAGGTTATAATTTTGTGACAACTTCTGTCAAATACCCTGCGTTTTGGAAGATGATGCATTTTGATTCGTGTTATTACGTGTGTTTTCAGGGTTGCCAGACGTCCCGATTTAGGCGGGACTGTCCCGATTTTAATCGATGTGTCCCGATATGTCCCGCGGCCCGAGACTGTCCCGATTTGTCCCGCATCTCGTTCTCTGCTTTCAAATTCCCAAAATCTTCCTTCGCCACTATAGTAGGAGACAGGCGACAATGGCATCATGCGTAAACTCTGTTATCGCCTCGTGTCCGCCTCACCGTTTCAAGTATCGACGGTTTAAATACATGACATATCGATGCATCATTGCCATTCCTACTGATTCTTCTTTCTCTCTTCTTTTTTTTCACGGGATTTAGTCGCTTGTCGCTTACGTTTTTGTCGCAAAGTCTTTTGTCTTTTAATTTTAAAGACCTTGTTGTAGTGTACTTCTATTCTGTGGTGTACTTGTACTTTGGTGTTTGGTGTACTTCACAGAAGGTAGAAGGTGTACTTGCTCCTTGCTCCGTGTCCGTGGTCCGTGCAGTGAGTGCTTTACCCGACATCAAACGCGTTATGTTGAGTTAATTTGCTGCATATTACGTACATTTTAATATTATATATAATTATATAATTATAGGTTAATTCTTTTTTTTTGCAACAAAATGGATTCAGATTCCTCAGTGTCCTCTGATGAGATTGACTGGCTAGGGGTAAATTGTGGTGTTTTTGAAGATGAAGATGATGTGGTCAATGTCGTCAATGACGGAAATTCCCGAGTATTTGACAACGGTGTTAACGATGTTAAAAAAATCAAAAACTTTTCCCGGGAAAATACAGCGGCGGCTGCGTGTTCCATTTTGCAAAAAAAATAAAAGAAAAAGAGAGGTAGGTATATTAAACTATTTTCATATACAGAATAATCCACCAAAAGATACGAGGTTTGTTAAATTAGAAAAAGTTGCGCATTTTGTTAGCTCAATAAAGTTACGTTTACAGAGTTGCCAAAATTTCATTTGTTTCCAATATACAGGGAAATATGTACAAAATGTGTAACATTTACTTTATTAAAAAAAAAAATAACTCAAAACTATTAATAATTATAGAATCATAAGTTTTGTGCACAAATTTTATATTTTTTTCTTTTCTACAAAATATGCTACTTGGAAAATTCACCAAATGTATAGCTGTTCAGATATCGATACCAACTTATTTTATTTTTTTTAATACGGACTTTTTAAAATATATTTTACAGACGTCTGGTAACAAAATGGCCATCATCGGGGGTTTTCTTGAGTACGGACCTGAGAATAATCGGTAATGGTGGTTATCGTCAGCATTTATTATAATTTCTTAGCAATCATGTTAACTTTATATTATCCCTTTGTTGATAAAAACCAACTACCTACCTATGCTATCTTATTTTTAATAAAATATAAATAATGTTAATATGTTTATTATATTTTTCGTTTAGTGCTTGTGTATTTTCATTTTAAAAAACATTTTTTATACCACAATCCCTCAATAAATTATTATTTAAGATATTAAAATAAACATTTTTGGGCGTGGCACCCAAACATTTTCACCTCCGGCGGTCATTCAGTGCGTCCCGCTTTTTCTTCTTCTAAATATGGCAACCCTGTGTGTTTTGTGTCTTTTGAAGTCAAGTGGAGGAAAAATCGAGTGAAAATTAACTGTAGAACCCAGAACACAGTTTATGGTTAATACCCGCTGCCCAGGCAGAAAGTATTATACAGATACACCCATAGACTTAAAATAAAATATAGACTGAGCATCTCATTCATAAATAGCTGGAACATGCGGTCAGACACTGTCTTGTTATTGTTGTGTTATTGTTTTAGGTTATAACGAGTGCGACACGAGCGATAGATAGGTTGTCTCTGTCGTAACGGTCGTTCTCTGACGACTCTGCCGAGAAACACAACACTGTCTTTCGTTTCTCAAGTACACCTGAACTCTCCGTATCATAGCCGGGTAATTTTTTTATTTTAATGAAGCTATAATTAAATTAAAAATATATCGTATTTAAACTTTTTTATATTTTATTGAGATTTAGGACAGGTTTTTTAAATAAAAGTTTAGAAAAAACGTCTTAGAGTCCAAAAAGGATAAAAATAATAAAATACACGTTATAGAAGAAATTTTATAGTCGAAATTACGTAATTTTTGAAATTAATTAAAAATTATTAATTTTAGTCAAACATTTACAACCCCTAATATTAATCAAAACAGGATCTATTCCACAGATATAATAGAATCGGCGACAGGGAGAGAAAAAAAATATAATTGTTGTAATTTTTTTTCTGGTTAAGTGATGTCTTAGGTAAATTAGAGAAAACATAAATCTATTCCATTAAAGCAAGGAAGGTGATAGGAAGTGGATAAAATGAAAACTACATTTATTTAACTCGGTCTTTATTATACCGGGTGCGTCCCAAAAGTGGCTCATCCCCCATAATTTTTTTATGTTTTCAAATAAAAAAACAAGATTTGGTATGTTAGTACATGACATAAATTAGGATTGATTGACGCATTCAATTGTTTTTGGTCCTTCCTGTTTCACCGGAAATGACTATAACTTTTAATTTTTAAACGGCACCCTTGGTATATTTCTACTTTATTCGATAGAAAATGACACTCTGAATAGAATGACATATCATATGTCAACTTTTGACATTTTCGCATGTGGTTTAATTGTAATTGTAACACGGGGTTCATAACGACAATTTGACTCGAAATACCAAAAGTGTGGTATCAATATATTCATAAAAAATGTTTTTTTCCAAATATGCTAATGAGTCACCCTTGTTCCATTTGAAAAAATTGACATATGTATGATTAAAAATACGATTTGTACATCTTTTAACCGGCCTAGACAAGACACGAAACCCATTAGACGATCAAAACTATTTTTCCAAGGCTCCTTGATTAAAATTAGTGTTTTTAATAACATCATCGCACCCTGGATTGAAATTTAAAATACGATTTGTTTTTAAGCGACAAAGTTGACATATGATATGTCATTCTATTCAGAGTGTTATTTTTTATCGATACTTACTTACTCGATGGTGCCTTTAAAAATCAAAAGATGTAATCATTTCGGTGAAACAGCAAGAGACCAAAAACAATTGAATACGTCAATAAATTCTAATTTATGTCATATACCTACTAACATACAAATCTGTTTTTTTTTATCTGAAAAAATAAAAAAGTTATAGGGGTGAGCCACTTTTGAGACGACCCGGTATATTAAAAAATATTGTTTCATAATGTAATATCATTTTAAAATTCTTGTATGTTATTTTAGATTCTGAAGACAATTTTAGAATAAACCGGAATATATTTTTAATAAAAACATTATTAATTATTAACAGGGTTATAATTATGATTTTGTTACAATGTAAGTAAGTAAATAATGTAATGTAAGAGAAAAAATTCAGATTTTACATTTTACTAAAATATTATCTAAATAAGCGCCTTTCTACAACAACGCCACTTACTCCTAATGGGTATATTGAGAGTTGCCTACCGGTCGAAAGTTGTTTCAAGACTTAAATGGATTATTTAAGTCAAATTTCTTGCAAATTTGGCACTGACGAACCATATTTTATAGTTCTTGAACAGAAAAAGTCAATAAAATAAACAATTAAAGACTACAAGCTAAGAAAATGCGTTAATACAGCCGGGGATATAGCGGCAACAAAGCTTTACCGCACACGTGCGACGCGTACTACAAGGTAATAAATGAATGAATAGGCTCCCTCGCTTCTAATCGGTGTTGTCATATTGTAAAGAACTTATCCTTTTTAAACAGTATCCGACTTATAATTTAGTAGTATAAGGACTATTTAATACATCTCTGGAATATTAAAACCTACTTTATTAAACTGTAGTATTAATATCTCAATATATGTGTATAACAAGAAAAAAAATATTGATAATATTAAAGACGTGACAACATAGGCTGGATGAGGAAGGCTCGGTCGACTGTACCCAGAAGTAAACATGTGTACAAAAAATATTGTCTGTCCGCGTTGAGATGTAAATAGTGTAGTCTATATTTTATTTTAAGTCTATGGATACACCAATAAAGTTACTATCAATAAAGTTCGTATACCATCTCGTCGTAGATAAGTGCATCTGGAATATGGTAGAAGGACCATACTAAACACATACTAAAAACTGGAGTAGCTGTAAAATATCGACATCACACGATAGGTAAATAATGGATTTTAGTACTGCAGAAAAATAATGTCAAAAGGTACTGGTTTAAAAAAATTAAGATTAAAGTTAATTAATCAACTTGTGAGGTATAAAATTTGGTAAGTGTTATTATTAATAAAATAGTTTGTTTTATTTATGTTGTTTTATTTATTCCTGCGTAATATTACAAATTTGTATTTGTACATAAGTTATATTGATAAATATAATCATAAATGCGGGAAGTTTCATAAAGCTTGAAAGTAAGAAATAGTTTTTTTTATATTTTTTGGTATGTGGTGTCTTGTTTTTGTTTGTTTTGTATTAACACATACCGTTTTTTATTAAATATAATAAATCGATTACATTTTTTCAGTTGTATCCTGTATATGAATTATATAAACAAGGGTTGTATACAGTTTTTTTCACAATATTTTGAAGTTACTTAGTCAAATTTTAAATACATATATTAATTTCCTGCTATGTGTTCCAGTTGTACCAACTTATTTCTTTGTAAAATAAAATAAACTACTTTGAAATTAAAATGACAGACACATCTATCAATGTCAAGGATCTTCTCGTTGGACAGACTATAGCAACGTTTTCGAGAAAGTATTTTAAGACGTCTGGCTCTGATATATCTTTTAATATGCTCTCTGGAACAGCAGCCGTCTAGCTGCCGATACCCGTTGCGTTCACTACTGCGCATCGGAAGAAGATCCTATATTTTTTTTTTAATTTAGTCCTATAAGTTCTAGTATTGAATATAAACCGAACATGTCTTACGCGCAGTACGTAGAGTTTCCGACCACGAACCGATGATTCAGAGTTCGAATCTGGGTCAGGTCAAAAGGCTTTTTTTTTATTTTCATTTATATTCTGATAGTAAAGTAGTAAATAATTCTGGTAATTAAATAAAAACAAATATTTAATACTTTACTATCAGAATATAAACGAAAATAAAATAAAAAAAGTCTTTGCCTCGACCCGGATTCGAACTCTGAATCATCGGTTCGTGGTCGGAACCTCTACACACTGAGCTATGGAGACATGTTCGATTTATATTCAATACTAGAATTTAAAGGACTAATAAAAATATAGGATCTATAACGCAACGTTTACCGGCAGCCAGACGGGCCGCATGCTGTTCTAAAGAGCATAGTAAAAGATATATCAAAGAGCCAGACGTCTTAAATAAAAATACCTACTTGTTTTTCCGACGTTGCGTTGCTAGCTCTCGTATGGGAACTGGTTTCATCAAGAAGTAACGAATTGGAAAACTTTTTCACTATTGAAATAAAAAAAGTCGAAAAAAACCATTTATGATAATTGTTTAATCGCTCAATTTCATGACAGCTACCGCCATTATTATATATGACATTTGAACAATTTAATTTTTGAAATATATAGCCACATGTCTTCTCTTTATGCCACAGTGGCTTTGGTAATCACTAAATTTGACTTTTAAGCTATACAATTTTTTTTGACAGGTAGTTTTTTTCCTCCAAAAATTTTAAATATTTTCTTTCTCAAAAACGGTTAATGTTAGGTATAGAGTGTTTAATATCAAAATTCATAAAGTTTTACAGAGAATTTAAGCAGAGAAGAACAATCGTAGAGAAGCGACAAAAACCGTCGGCACTATTGAAGTGAGGGGTACCAAGTTTTGTGACCTTCAAATTGGCGTACGTGAGAGATCGCCAGTTTATAGCTACACTGAGAGAAATTCAATGAACGCAAAAGAAACGAGAAAAGCTATAGAAAAAACATGCGTTCAGTAAAAAGTATATTATAAATATTTAGGAATCATATTGAATTTACCGCGTTCTAACCATTTTCTAACCTATTCCTTTTAGAGGGATATTTTCAAATCGTATCTGATAATATTGTTTGTTTCGAAATTAATATTTGAAAGTGTTCTATTAAGAAAATTTGTAATATTTATCAACTGTTATCAAAGAGTTAAAACAAACCAATAAGTAAATAACATAATTAGAGTTGAGTGTTGGAACCGGGGTGTTACAACAGCAAAATAAAACACTAATTTACCACAATACACCAAAACACTTTACTTCTGCAGTACATCAACAGATGATTAAAACTAAGATCATAAAAAACATATCTCTATACTATGAGAACATAGATGGTAGATTAAATTTACAAGAAAGAAAACTCAGAAAATATTCAGCGGTTCTGAAAATGTAAGCATTTTTTTTTTAATTTTCAAAGAATCTAGGTTATTCTAGACTTATTTGAAAAATGGTAAAGAGAAAATATGCTTCATTTATCCAGATCTACCGGTCCTGAAAATATTTGCACTTATTTAAGACTCACCCTGTATATTAAAAAATCATATTTTGCATTAAAAACCATATTACATTTAAAGATAACACAACTCAAATTAGCGTCGCTAATATATTAATATTTGCGATAAATTATTTAATTTTCTAATACATAGTTTTAATTTTTGAATTTATTTCTAATTATTTTTTATTAAACGCTAACAACCTGCATCTATTTTAAGTTTTAATAATATTTAGTTCTGAAAATTAGTTCTTTCTTTAAGTACTATTATAAGGTAAGGATAAAATATAGATTAATTAATTCAAAAAGATTAATTATGTACACAATTAAAAAAATAGTAAGATTTCAGGACTTTATCTTAACAATGGCAATGCTGGCTGTATTCCGAAAACACGTTGAGGTTGAGATGACATTTAGCCGGTTTACCTCCTGGCTCCCACTCCAAATTTTTAGGCGGGATTCGTTTTGTCGCTTCTCTACGATTGTTCTACAGGATTGTTCTTCTCTGATTTAAGTATGTAATAAAGGTACACAGGTATATAATAGGTACACCCATTTAAAACAAGAAAGTTGCTGTCAACTTCCGGTATTTCCGGAAGTGCCGCCATATTGAAAATATTTTTAATCGATAGATCTTATTGGGAAACAATGATGATGTGCCAAAAATCTCCGACCTAAATATTGTAGTTCTCAATAGGTAGGTACTTATGTTTAATTATTAATACATCACGTTTAATGCATTACATTTAATACATCACACTTTTTTAAATATTTATCTCTATAAAGGGGCGTCCATACCGGATGAGCGAGCAGGAGCGAGCAAGAATTCGGGTATATTCTATGGGAACGCTTAACTGGTGTGGACGGCTCTGCGAGCGAGCGAGTGATTGCTTGCTCGCGCTCGACGCTGTTCCACGCCGTGTCGGTACATCAAAGAAAATTCGCGCTATTGCACGTTCGGTTTGGACGGGATTTTGTTTACCATGTTTGCGATCGAATATCAAAAATGGAATGGCCGAATGAAGTTGTTTTAGAACTAATAGAGGAGTACAAAAATCGCCAAGACCCGTAAGGTTATAGCGAGCCTTTCTCTAGGTGAAATTGCTTTTCGGTAATTGGTATCACTTTTCATTATTTTTATGTCAATTAAATCTAATAAGGTATTAAAATCTGTAAGTGACATCCGACAAAAGTTCTTAAATTTTCCAGACTCTTCTGTTTCAACATCGTTTAGTAAATTGTTACCGCCATGAGAAACGCAATTTTTAAAAAGAGTTATGTTCCACCATCTCCTCTGCAGTCGTTTTCTCTTTTGACGTTTCAACAATTTATAAAATACAATGAAAGACGCACAAGCAATGCTTTTTTCCGACATTATGAACATGAAGTGCCACACACCGATCAACGCCGAACATACAAATAATCGCTAGGTCTGGACGGAAGCTGATCATGTGTTCGAGAGCAGCAGAAATCACGAGCGAATTTGAATAAATGTTTGCTCGCGCTCGTTACTGCTCGCTCATCAGGTCTGGACGCCCCTTAATATTTCGTATTTTTTATTTGACCAATTTAAAAGAACATATTATATGGTTCATCTAAATTTTTGAAATTGTCATCGATTATGGGGGACACTCATATATTCCACACAAATTAGGTAGTTTTGCTTATAATAAAAAAAAAACATTGAAAAACTGCTTAAAATGAGTTTTAATCAGTGTTAGAAAAATACATTGTCACGCTAAACGACATCTGTAAACAGCGGCCAAGCTTTTATTGATGCAGGTGATGCGTCGCATCCCGTCAAAATATTGTAATACGTTTTTATTTAAAAAAGGCACTGAGATCTCCTAGGTATAATAAATTAAAATTCTCAGTAAATTTATTTAAATAACGCGCTAAGACCTTTACGCCAGAGACCTACGCTAAAAATGATAGTCATTTGCTTCTTTAATAATAGATGGCAGCATAGAAATTTTTGACATATGACATGTCTATTCTGTTTGACAGTGACAGTGACAGATCTAAAGTGTTTGTGGAAGAAATTTTTTGGAGATTTTTTTTTAAGTATCTATATAGAGTAATTCTATACTTTTCTTAAATAATTTTAGTTACAAAATTGTTCTCAGTTCTTTTGAAGAATTAATAATCGAATTGAATATGATTTAAAATAAGATTTTAAGCATTATTAGTGGTGTATAGGTTATGTTTTTCTCTAGCGTAAATAGAAATAAATAATAAGAAAAAAGATTTATTAATATGATAAGGAGAGGTGGTATTAATTTAAATACAATTATAGTTAATCATGTTGCCAGGAAAAGGTACAGCCAATTAGGTAGACAAATTTTATACGTTAAATTATTTTTACTTACGATAATATTTAAATATTTTAGGAGTACGTTTTCGTCATTTATCTACCTTCGATTCTACAAAATATGAAAAATTAATTTCCAAAATACAGCATACTTTACGGAAATCATTTCACAAAAGCTATTTAAACTTGAAGGATGATAAATTACCACCTCCTGTTATACCAAAAACAACAGTTGATAAAAAGGAAGAAGGAAAAACTATTAAGGAACAGCCAATTCTTCAAGTTATCGCCCCGAATTTAAAACTAGAAGATGAAAGGGAAATTCCTGAGAAAACAATCAAAGAGAAGAGCTTGAACGATATAAAACCTGAAAAACAAAGAATTACTACCAAAATAAAGGAAAAACTTATCGGAACAGTTACAGAAAGGAAAGAAGAGGCTAAAGATCAATCATGTACGGTTTGTTGTATTATTATTTAGAAAATTAAGTTTCAAACTGTGCTTTGTAGCTAAACCTCAGCAGAAGAAACGAATGAGATTGGATCTTTCAGCACAGTCGTTAGAACGAAACTTTATTACACCTGTAAAAGCAATGTCGGACTTTTTGCTGAAACCTTCAGATTTAGAGTCTTTACCAAAGACCAAACGAAGATCGCCCTATGAGTCAGAACCTCCAATTACAGTCTATTGGAGAAAAGATGTTGAAGCAAAAGCTTTGGAAGTATGGGGTTCCAAAGAAAAACTACAGAAGGAATTGATTAAGAGGGATATTGAAAAGAAAAAATATCAGCAAAGTTAGTTTATTGCTTCCCACATTACTTTTTCTAGTTTAACAAAATAAAGTCCATTTATATTAATCCATTTAACCCAGGGTTGGGTGCTTGTCGGATATAACAATTTTTGCACTTTTGGCCCACACTTTGGCACAACTTTGGCACTTATTTTTATATCAGTCGAAAGCATACACTTATATAAGAATAAATAAGAAAAATGAAATAATAATACTTAATGTAATGTGAGAAAAACTATATTAGAATTTATTTATTGTGGTGGAATTTATTTATTGGTGAATTATGTACATCTTCCAGATATTTTTACTGTCAAAAGAAGGCTTCGAGACTTTAGGAGGGAACTGGGAAAATCAGCAAATGTCATAGAAACTGAATCCGGTTTGATGGGTAGGTCTGGTAGAGTAGTACTTACGGCAGTAGCTATGTAAGTTTAACTATTTCATCTTGGGAGCTTGTTATCTTTAAGTTTGTTTTAGCAATGGCACTAACTGCCTGTTTAAATTTTTTGCCTGGCTTTATACAGGATCTCATAGTATGTTCTCAGAATGCATACATTCCTTGGCCGACACAATAAATCAGTTGATTTTGGCTTATGGTATTCACAAGTCCGTTCAGGTAAATAATATTAGTGTTTATATAATGTTTATTTATGGATTATTAAAAGATATTCAGGGTATAACTCTTATAGGGAACAATGAAAGTGTAGATAAATTAAGACAAAAACATTCAGAAGGTGCTTTTCAAAATAATTATTTCTTTATATTTTTTTTATTTAACTTTTGTATACAAATTTACAGGGTTGGCAAAAATCCATGATTTTAAAAAAAATCAGATTTTTTATTTAAATTAGGATTTTTATTTAAATCAGATTTTTTTTTTGTTTAAATCAAATTTTTTATTTAAATTAACTTTTATTATTTAAATAAGATTTTTTCTTTTATTGATTTTTTTTTATTTAATTCAGATTTTTTTATTTATCTTATTAATCAGATTAAAAAAGACAAAAACATAAAATAAATTAAGACAAAAACATTCAGAAGGTGATGCTTTTCAAAATAATGATTTTTTTTAAGTTTTTTTATTTAACTTTTGTATACAAATTTACAGGGTTGGTAAAAATCCATGATTTTAAAAAAAATAAGATTTTTTATTTAAATTAGGATTTTTATTTAAATCAGATTTTTTTTTTGTTTAAATCAAATTTTTTATTTAAATTAACTTTTATTATTTAAATAAGATTTTTTCTTTTATTGATTTTTTTTATTTAATTCAGATTTTTTTATTTATCTTATTAATCAGATTAAAAAAGACAAAAACATAAAATAAATTAAGACAAAAACATTCAGAAGGTGATGCTTTTCAAAATAATGATTTTTTTTAAGTTTTTTTATTTAACTTTTGTATACAAATTTACAAGGTTACAAATCAGATTTTTTATTTAAATCGGGATTTTTATTTAAATCAGATTTTTTTTATTTAAGACATATTATTTGTTATTTAAATCAGATTTTTTTTATTTAAATCATATTTTTTTTTGTTTAAATCAGATTTTTTATTTAAATTAACTTTTATTATTTAAATAAGATTTTTTCTTTTATTGATTTTTTTTTATTTAATTCAGATTTTTTTATTTATCTTATTAATCAGATTAAAAAAGACAAAAACATAAAATAAATTAAGACAAAAACATTCAGAAGGTGATGCTTTTCAAAATAATGATTTTTTTTTAGTTTTTTTATTTAACTTTTGTATACAAATTTACAAGGTTACAAATCAGATTTTTTATTTAAATCAGATTTTTTTTATTTAAGACATATTTGTTATTTAAATCAGATTTTTTTTATTTAAATCATATTTTTTTTGTTTAAATCAGATTTTTTATTTAAATTAACTTTTATTATTTAAACAAGATTTTTTCTTTAAATGATTTTTTTTTATTTAATTCAGATTTTTTTATTTATCTTATTAATCAGATTAAAAAAGACAAAAACATATAACATAAATTAAGACAAAAACATTCAGAAGGTGATGCTTTTCAAAATAATGATTTTTTTATAGTTTTTTTATTTAACTTTTGTATACAAATTTACAAGGTTACAAATCAGATTTTTTATTTAAATCGGGATTTTTATTTAAATCAGATTTTTTTTATTTAAGACATATTATGTTATTTAAATCATATTATTTTTATTTAAATCAGATTTTTTTTGTTTAAATCAGATTTTTTATTTAAATTAACTTTTATTATTTAAATAATTTTTTTTCTTTAAATGATTTTTTTTATTTAATTCAGATTTTTTTATTTATCTTATTAATCAGATTAAAAAAGACAAAAACATATAACATAAATTAAGACAAAAACATTCAGAAGGTGATGCTTTTCAAAATAATGATTTTTTATAGTTTTTTTATTTAACTTTTGTATACAAATTTACAAGGTTACAAATCAGATTTTTTATTTATTTAAGACATATTATTTGTTATTTAAATCAGATTTTTTTTTGTTTAAATCAGATTTTTTTATTTAAATTAACTTTTATTATTTAAATAAATTTTTTTCTTTAAATGATTTTTTTTATTTAATTCAGATTTTTTTATTTATCTTATTAATCAGATTAAAAAAGACAAAAACATATAACATAAATTAAGACAAAAACATTCAGAAGGTGATGCTTTTCAAAACAATGATTTTTTTATAGTTTTTTTATTTAACTTTTGTATACAAATTTACAAGGTTACAAATCAGATTTTTTATATAAATCGGGATTTTTATTTAAATCAGATTTTTTTTTTATTTAAGACATATTATTTGTTATTTAAATCAGATTTTTTTTTGTTTAAATCAGATTTTTTTATTTAAATTAACTTTTATTATTTAAATAAATTTTTTTCTTTAAATGATTTTTTTTATTTAATTCAGATTTTTTTATTTATTTTATTAATCAGATTAAAAAAGACAAAAACATTCAGAAGGTGATGCTTTTCAAAATAATGATTTTTTTATAGTTTTTTTATTTAACTTTTTTATACAAATTTACAAGGTGAAAAATTACAAATTTACATAATCTCATTAGTAGATTTTTTATTGATTTTTTTTTTTATTTAATTCATATTTTTTAGTTAAATGATTTTTTTTATTTAATTTAGATTTTTTTTTATTTATCTTATTAATCAGATTAAAAAAGACAAAAACATATAATATAAATTAAGACAAAAACATTCAGAAGGTGATTAGAATTAGAATAAGTGGGAGGGGGTTAATCTCTGCGACCTTAGAGATCTATTGTGTCCCCCTTTCTTGAGTTATAACTCATCATACAGTCCCAGGACTTCCTACGGAGACCCGTGTCCCTCACAGTCGAGGAGCTACGACCCAGGCCGGGTAGACGAAACGGTAGCTTGTGTCGCCTGTTGGGTTTAGAGGTAGGAGGTAGGCTCCCGACCCTTGGAGGAGGTGATAGCTTGTATGCCACTTGCGGAGGATGGTCTCACGCAAGTGTCAGCCACCTCTCCTGTAGTTCTCTTTGGGTTTGGCCCCTTGGGACTTTCATTGTTACTGTTCCCAGTGTCGCTAGGGGTTTCCCCACAGCTTCACCGGTGATGTTTTTATTACTATTATTACCAGATCTCATAGTGTTCCTATGAGTCGCTAGGGACAGTCGGTCCACTTCTACAGAGCCCCGCATGTAGAAGTAAGGGGTAAATACAATGGGGTGCCCCCCGGTGCCCCAAGGTTGAGGCTGTCCGTAGCCCCGCCCGGTATCGTTATATGTCTTGGTGCAATTCCCTGGCCACGACACTACAGTCAGGGACAAGACGATGAGTGAGATGCTTCTTAGGCCAAGCCAAGTGCTAGAGGGGATTCCCCCCAGCACCTGACCAGGAGATTCCCCACCAACGACAAGGTCTTGCATCTCCTAGGGGAAGCTCAGAAGGTGATACTTTTCAAAATAATTATTGTTATATATTTTTTTTATTTAACTTTGGTATACAAATTTACAAGGTTGGCAAAAATCATGATTTTTTAAAAAAAATCAGATTTTTTATTTAAATCAGGATTTTTATTTAATTTTTTTTATTTAAGTCATATTATTTTTTAGTTAAATCAGATTTTTTTATTTGAATCAGTTTTTTATTTAAATGAACTTTTATTATTTAAATCAGATTTTTTTTATTTAAAAATAAATCCCTGCCATTTAAAGGTCTAATGGACTCACACGAAATTACTTCAAAAATCGGTCCAATATTTTATACAAATCATTTTTTATATAGTTTTATAACATTTACAATTATTTTTCGATTTATTAAAAGTATTTAAACCAGGGTTGGCATGATATACATATATCAATGATATATATCGGATATACATATATGTATATATCCGATATTTGATATTTATATAAATATCATGATATTTGCCAACCCTGATTTAAAGTTACAATAGCAAGAGGGACATTTTATTTATTGATTAGATATAGAGTTATTTGTTAGTTATCTGTTATGAAACCTGAAATATAATTATAGTAATTTTCTAGGACACATTTTTATAACTTTTACTGTTATTTTTCGATTTATTATAAACTTCTAAAAAAGTTACTTTTTTATTTGAATCGCATGATTAAAATAAAAAAAATTGGCGCCGGGAGACACGTATAGCCGCCCATACTAAAATATGTTAATAAAAAGTTGGTAGGCAGTTCTTTTAGTTTCAAAGTAAAGGAATTATATCAAAAACTGTGACCTGTGACTGACTGATTTTGATGTTATTACAAATTTTTTTGCAAATATTATTCCTAATCTTAAATTGAAAACCGCGTTTCGCTAGCTACTGTAATTTTGGAGTTACGTTTTTTTTAAACTTTTAACCCCTTCCTATACCCTCTTACCATCCCCCCACCCTCACCAAAAACTAATGGCCAGATTCTCGGGTGCCACAGTATTTTTGTGCCAAATTTGGTTAAAATCGGTTTAGCGGTTTTTCAGTTATCGTGTTACAGACGGACAGACAGACAGACACCATGAAAATATTTTGTATTTAGGTTATTTATGACCCAAATAACTCATTTGGAGTGAAATTAAAAAAACTTTTTTTGCCGATATTAATAGCCTACCTCAGAGAATAGGTACATTAAAGAAATGCTAACTTCATGTTAAAAAATGGAAACAGACGCCATCTGGTGTCGCGTGGCAGTACTAGCTAAATTGAGGGGAATTGGAGGGGCGGGGCTTAAAAAAGGGGAAATTTTTAAAAAAATATTTTTATAAGTATCACTGACTTACTATTTAAAGTTAATAAACATATTTTTTATTACTTTAATATAATTTAATGTATTAAAAAATATGTCTATTAACTTTACACAGCAAATCAATGATATTATTAAAGACTTATTATTTTCAGAGAAAATTCATAGTAAATAAATTACACATTATTATAGTAAACAATATCATTTATTTGTTAGAGCTGCGATTTATATTACAATAATATTGAAATATATATATATTTTTTTAACAATGAAAGATGATCAATTAATGACTTAAATTAGTTCAAAATACATTTTGCAAATAACTAGTGAATTGGAAAGATAAACATACTATTAAAAAGACATTTTAGTAGTATGTTATCATCTATTTACTGATAATACATTACATAAGTATATAATAGGTAAATAACATGCATAAGGCACTATGATACAACTACCTGTATCATGATAACACACTAATATCACAAAAAATATATGCTAATTTAAATTCCTTTAATGATCTAATGAAACACTATCTAGCCTCAATGCATGCCATTCCCAAACCAAAAACTGTTATACCAAATAAATATAAGCTGAATAAAACATAAACCAAGCCAACGTGCATAAACAACCAAAAAATGCATCAAAAAATACTTTTATCAGATCATACATTTGGATATATTATGTATTTTATATATCGCACATCCCGTTCAAAAGTTTACTAACTCAAAATAGAGAATATAGAGAACATTGTCAGGAGAAGTAAAAGAAAATTTAAGTTAACGCAATATGCTCCTTTTTGCATATTAATGGCTAAATAATATAATGTTGATTTAATAAAATTTTACTGGCATCCTTCTGAGGTATAAATCAGATTAAAAGGACATTGTTTTTGTAATAATTGTTTGTTTTGTAAACATTTTTTGAAGACAATACAGTTTTGAACGGGCTGTGCGATATAAACAAGGATCTTGCTATTATTTGAGGTTAGAAAGTATTTAAATAATATAAAACATAATCAAAATCATTTTTCATCATAAATTATAGAGATACTTACGTGTTTTGATATTATTATCAGGAAATAATACGTTTAGTTAAACAGGTACGCTGCCAGGCAAGTTCTATCGGCGGGTCTTTGCAAAAGTTGAAATCTAAAAATACAAAAATACGTTTACATCTTAGTTGTATTTACGAATAAAGTATTTGTGTGTAATTTCTGACTTACCAGTTAACTGAATAATCGCATTAAATACATCCAAATGGTAATTTAATATTGTAAAAAAGCAAAATTGTTTTAAATCACTTGCCAGGACAGTCCGGCCAGCTTCTTTGTTGGCAAAATGGCCGCGGTATCATGATTTAAGCAATGTGCGTAACAAAGAAAGCCAATGCCTGGCAGATGTTGCTTTCTTTGTCGTTGGTCCTGGCACGTTTAAATTTGACTGTTGCCTGTTTTCCCATACAAGTGACACCCCCGTGGCCTACCTATTGGTATGGTCGGCTAAACATCACTTGATTTAAATCATGTCAATCCTACAAATTTATCTGATTTCATATCATCAAATAATTTATATTTACATGTTTGTAAAGGACTTTTTGATAATTGGTTATACTGTGTTTTAGATTGCAGATTCCTATCATCCATATGGCTACAGTAACATGAAGTATGTAGCATCTCTTATATCTGGCGTGGGGATCTTCTGTGTAGGCACAGGTTTATCTGTATATCATGGAATATCTGGATTGTTACATCCAGCACCAATAGAAGATTTTTTCTGGGTAGGTTTTTGTCAAGGGTTAAAAAAATAAATAATACAGTGGTGTTTTGCAGGCTTATTGTATATTAGGTGGCTCCCTCGTGTCAGAAGGCGCTACATGGCTGGTTGCTTTCAATTCCATACGGAAGGGCGCAAGGGATATAAATATGTCTGTTAAAGATTATAGTAAGTAATTTAAGCAAATTCACAATTTATTATAAGCGATACCAATCATACTTTTAGTTACGTAATCGAGGGCGCGATTTTTAGGGTTCCGTACCCAAAGGGTAAAAACGGGAACCATATTACTTTAGGGATGACGTGGTCGTATTGACACCACTTTAGGGATAAAGTGGCGGTAGTATTGAAATGCGGCGCGTATTCTAACAACTTTTATTTAACATTAATATAAATTGGACCGAAATTTAACAGAAACGAAGGAGCACAATCTGACTAGCGTGCGGCCATCTTGACTGACTGACTGAGACTGACTTCAGTGGCCTCGTTGACCGATGACAGCGCGGACCATGATACAAAGAATACAAGGTATGATATTGCGCAGGTTGGTCACTACGTCACAGGTGATAAACGGCTCCATTGGTCGGCAAGCTCTGCGCGCCAATTTCGAATTGTCTAACAGATTTTGTCATCTGTGAAATTTGATTGTGTCAAAATGTGAAAATAATTTTTCAAATGTTAAGCTCGATGATTTGACATAACTTTTGGGGTTATGTCCTAATTCTTCCCTATTTTAGGTCTTTTTTTATTAGTGACATTTGAACAATATGGATATTTTTTTGTATGGCGTATGTCGTCACAGGTGATATGCGCAAACTTAACGAAATTGGAGCCGCTATCGATCATACCTTGTTTTCTTTGTACCATGAGCGCGGACTGTCACTCGGTTCTTCTTTTCTCTGTGGACTTGGCCTTCATGACCGGCAAGAGAAAACTTCTCGAGGCTGGAGTAGCTGTTTACGCCGTCGAACCTCCGGGCCTGATACCGTTGGAGGCGGCAATGGCGTAGGCGCCACATTACTAAGACTTCGTTGTCCGTCCGTCTGTCACAAAGGTCTATCTTCTGAACCGTTATTGCTAGACAGTTGAAATTTTCACAGATAATGTATCTATGTTGCCGCTAATATAAGAACAAATACTAAAAACAGAATTAAATAAATGTTTATAAATAAAAAAGTGCTTTCACTAAACATTATCTTTTAAGTAAGAATTTTACATAGAATCTTTTAAGTCCTCGGTGGCCGCGTGGTTAAAGCGTTAGGACTTTACGCTGCTATGACGTTGGATCCGTAGTAAGGCAGGTTCGAATCCTACTCAAGGCGACTTTTTTTAATCGTTTTTTTTTATTTTTACATATTTTTACTTTTTACATATTTATTATTGATTAATACAATTTTTAGTAATGTGTTTCTTCATTTTTTTTAAATTACTTATACGCCCATTCAAAATTTCAGCTAAATCGGAAAAAAAATTATAATAATATAGTGTCTAATGTTGTATAGATAATGAATGGTACGGAACGCTTCGTGCTTGAGTGCGACTCGCACTTGACCAATTTTTAAATTCATTGTTGCCTTTGAATAAGAAGACTAAGGAAGGAGCATATCAAAAATCTTAGGTACACCGCGATGGGCCTCAAATATGGTCGACTTAAATTCCGGTTTATCAGTGTCGTTCTAATTTTATTTAAAAAATGTAAAACTATGATGTAGGGTAGACGTGGGGTAGACTCAATAATTTGTTGTTTTATTTTACGTTGTGAATAAATGTTGGTAGTTATTAAAATTGTTATTAGTTAGTAGTTATTAAAAATATATAACTCTAATAAAAATAGATAAGTTATAATAAGTATTTATTACCACAAACATCCGATACGCTACTGAAGCAGGTAAGTCAAGTTAACGTATCTAAATTCTTTGACATCTGATCTTTGACAAGTAATAAATAAAAGCTAAAATGCAAGAAAAATATATAATTTAGTTAATTTAAGTGAATTTCATAAATGATCGGTTTACTACACGTATGTATATTATATAGCCACTTACTAGCGAAAAGTTGTTCCATTATTTCACTCAATTTTTGCCGAGATCTACCGCACGCTACACAACCAACTATTTTAGAGTCTTTTTCGATAAATCGCGATAGTGTCACTGTTAATTTAAGTTCTGCCACAATTTCTATCTAGATTTACTACCTCTATACAACTATCAGTAGTAGAATAAATAATAAATAACATAAAATAAGCTCCGTAAAAACTGACAAATCCACAAAATTTCAAATCAAATTCAAATGTGTCAAATGAATCGTCAAACAGAACTGTCAAGGATCCCCACCCTAGAGAGCTTTTATGGTGGCTTTTCCGCCCACCATGCATGAATACATGGATAGCATTATGCTCCTTCCTTAGTCTTCTTATTTCAAAAACCAAAGTCTTCTTAGTCTTCTTATTCCAAACCATCAAAAACAAAATATGATATCAAACCAAACCAAACCAAACTATGGAGATATTCAGCGCCGGGCTGGCTAACTGCAATTTAAATTTCGTGCTGGGGATTCAGGTAGTAGCTCTGCAGTAAAAAAATTCAAGTTGCCTCATTTATTTATTTTCTGAACCTTGACATTTTACTTTCGTATTATCAGTTTTTGGTTTAAATGAATTGTGTTGTGATACTTTAAGCTTTTAAAAAAAAATACTAGCAGACTTTGTAGTCGAACATCGTTCTTCTTAAGCCGCGTCCAAGCTACTCGAACAAAACGTTCGCGAACATATAATTCACATTATATACTCGTAGCAGCAGGTCATAAACGACGCCACAGCCCATCGCATCGGTCCGGAGGACTGAGGTGTGGGGAAGAATGCGATGACCAGTTTGCTCTATAGATCTAGGATGCGTTTAGGTAGTCGCTGTTTTTTCAAGTGCCCGGATTTCGAGTGCAAGCATTTTATTAAGTAAATTAACCGGTTTGTCGTTGAAGAATCAATATTTAGCAGGCGGAGGGTCACAGGGGTCTTTTGGTAGATTATTCGTTATAGTGTATTTTTAAAACCTGCATTTATTTTCAGCCGATTCTACCAGGTGTTTCTCAAAAGGGACTCACTTTTTTACTTTTTCATTTTTTTAGATAATACAACGAAATTTGGTTTGTTAGTATATGACATAAATCGGGATTGATTGACGTATTCTCCTTCGGTATTCTTCTTCCTTTGGTCTCTTCCTGTTTCACCGGAAATGACTGCAACTTTGTATTTTTAGATTGTATCCTTTTACTTTATTTGATAGAAAATGACATTCTGAATAGAATGACATACCATACGTCAATTTTAGACAATTCCAATTAAATAAAAATAGCATTTTAAATTTCAATCTAGAGTGAGTTAAAACTATTAATTTGAAAATGTCAAAAGTTGACAGATAATATATCATTCTAGTTAGAATGTCATTTTCTATCACCATATAAATGTATAAAAGCAAACAAAAGATATACAATAAAAGACAGATACAAAATTAATTAACAAATAAACATACTAACAAGTTAAAAATTACCTTTTTTCAAACTAGCTGTTTGTTTGACTTACCAATATTTATGCAATTTATTTTAAATATATGTAAGTCAAACGAACAGCTGGTTTGAAAAAGGTAATTTTTATTTTGTTAGTGTGTTTATTTGTTAATTAATTTTGTATCTGTGTTTTATTGTATATCTTTTATTTGCTTTTATACATTTATATGACTTTTATTATGTATATCTAATTTTAAGGTCGGATGATGGCTGGAATTGCCGAAACCGGTCACGAATAAAGAATTTTTTGATAGTGGTTTGGACTTTGTTTTCCATTTTAACATTAAGTTTTTACCATGGGCCACCACTTTATGAGAATAAACAAACTTTATAACTTATAAATCTACCTATCTCACAATTTTCACTTAGTATCTGTTTAATTATATATGTTCGCGAACATTTTGTTCGAGTAGCTTGGACGCGGCTTTAGAACCTCTTTTAGTGCGAAGTGTACAAGATAGCTTAATAGCCGTTGAAAAAAACTCATGGCAACCTTTATATTTTGAACGGGAAAGCGGTAGTAATGGCCGTTTAAGTGCTGTTAAGGAGGCGAGTTTTGTTGATGTAAATAATAACTGCCGCTATTGCTGGACCAATGAAAATGGCGGTGCTGCCAAAGGATTTCCCAGAGGTTGCTCTGACCACCGACCAGCAAACGTCTCTAGAAGAGGCTATACTGGACGAAGTAGTGGCGATCGGATCGCAACACAACGATCTACAAAATGTGGATCAGCTGCGTTTTGCGGGGATACACTTTCGGGTGGGCATGATCCTCATAGATTGTGTATTTCAAGAATCGGCGAATTGGTTGGTGGAAATCGCACCTAAGCTTAAAAATTGGCAGGGGTCGGAACTGGTTGCAGTGAAGGGAGAATACATCCGTAAAGGGACGGCCATAACGGTCTTTCTGCCGAAGAGCAAGGGGAAAGACACCACCTACCTGTTGGGCCTTATCCAAAGTCAGAACTTCAATGAAAGGACATCGAGTTGGCGAGTCATCAACTCTAGGGAGGAGGGTCATGGTCAGGTCCTCACAATAGGAATTGACCTCAAATCCAAGGAGGCAACAGAGAAAGAGGGACATATCCTCTATTATAGATACGGGATAACACCGGTATCAGGTCTAAGGAGAGACCAAGTTAGAATTTTTTTAGAATTTAGAATGAGTGGGAGGGGGGTTAATCACTTCGACCTTACAGATCCATTGTGTCCCCCTTTCTTGAATCATAACTCATCATACAGTCCCAGGGCTTTGACAAAAGCCAGTATCTGGGACGGTTTTATAGAGGGTAGTTCTCCATCTCCAATATCAGTCGTACCAAAATTCATGGCACGAATGGTTGTCATCTCGGCGCACTCAGTGATGAGGTGTACTGGTGTTTCCCCATCTTCCCCACAGAATCTGCATTCGCCGTTTCTTCTTAGTTTCAATCTACTGAGGTGTTCGTTGAGGAGACAGTGTCCTGTTAAAAACCCCGTGACAATCCGAAGATTGTTCTTACTCAGACCCAGGAAGATCTGTGATTTTTCTTCATCATAAGCCCTCAGAAACTTCTTCGAGTGTCTTAGACCATTGGAAAATTTCCATTCCAGGTTGCGGATGGAATCTTCCAAGTTCTTGAGTTCCGCCTTGAGTTGGTTACCACTTGGAAAGCAGAACGGTTCTGGTTCAGTTAGTGGAGTGTTCGCTGCTTTCCTAGCTAGATTATTTGCTTTTTCATTGCCTTCTATCCCTTGGTGAGCAGGCACCCAGTGTAGGAGGACTTTGTTTTCTTTGCCTAATTTATTCAGCTTCTCTATGCATTCTTTGACCAATTTCGAATTGATTGATACTGAGTTGATCGCCTTTAACGCTGCTTGACTATCAGACAAGATGGTTATTTCTTGTTTCCGATAGTTCCTATCTAAGATAAGTTGTACGCATCTCCCGATAGCGTAGATTTCTGCGTGTAGGATACTAGGGTAAGTGCCCATTGGTTCGGAGTAATTAGCTCTCGGCCCAAACACTCCGATCCCTGTTCCCGTATTGGTTTTGGAAGCATCATTATACCAAGTTATGGTATGGTCTTTTAACTGCTGGGCAAGCGTTTCGCTCTTCCAATCCTTCTTATTGCTCAATACTACATTGACATGTTTGTCAAAGTTGTACGTTCTTGGCATATCGTCCACTGGGAGTTGCAGAGACCAAGTTAAAGAGGTGGAGAAAACGGAGACAGATCCTCCAGCCTCCACCTCACGGGTTCCTCAGCCGGAGGCAAGCTCGTCTACTGTGAAGAGCGGCACGGATCGGAGGGCCAAACTCCAACCGTGGAAGGGTGTGTACCGTCGGAGGAAGAACTGTTGTCAGAGGAGGATGGGAAATACCCTGTCCCCTCTACAACAGAGGTGTATGATGGGTTATAGATTGTGTGATGACTCAAGGAAGGGAGGCACAATAGATTAGTGATTAACCCCCCCTCTTACTCATTCTACATTCTACAAATAATAACTGTTTATATATTTATAATTAATTTATTTTTGTAATAATATATTTTGATTAAAAGGGAATATGTAAAAGTGGGCAAAACAGTACCGGTCAAGCTTAATCACGTGACTAAAAGTTTATTTGGTATAACCTATGTGTGTGTTACAATGATTCGTTTCTGTTATTGAACTAATTTCACACTTATATTATTTTGAATGTAGTTTTTAGAGGCCAAGATCCAAGTGTGAATGTAGTACTTTTAGAAGATTTTGCAGCTGTTGTCGGTGTGCTAGTGGCTGGGGGATGCATGGGTATCTCATCCATGACCAACAATCCCGTGCCTGATGCTTTAGGTTCATTGCTAGTTGGCTGCATCTTGGGTTCAGTGGCATCCTTTATCATTTACACTAATGTAGCCGCACTTGTGGGCAGGTTGGTAAAACTCGGATAATTTGAATTAATCATTTCCAAAAATAGTCCAATAAATAAGGACACAAAATGACTCAAGTCTCGGCGTTGTGTACCTTTTGGGGGAAAATTATAACACTGTGCTTGGGCCGAAAAAGTCCCCAAATGGCCCAAAAATCAGTTTTTTGGAAATATCTGCCAAAATATGCAATTTACAAAATTTTTCTTGGAATAAAAAATGAAGCTTAGATGATTACCTACAAAAATGATCCTTATCATTTTTACATAGAATTAGTAGTTTTCGAGATATTCCGCTTGGAAGATCCCTGAATTTTATCTCCAAGTCTTAACGCTCCGAAGATAGATTTCATAAGCGTATCATCGAGGGGCAAACCGCTGCCAAAAATGGTGTACAATAAATACCAATTTCGGGAAAAAAGTACCGAAAATACCAAATTATTTCCAAAAAATACGTATAATGGGTCTCTTTGAAAAACATGCTCCCTTTCGACGAGTAAGGTTGACAAAACCAAGAGCACCATGGTTTAGTACGGAACTTCGTCTTTTGAAAAAAGATCGTAACCGTGCCTTTAGTCGGTATAAACAACATTAAGTCTGGAGGATTATGCAGTTTATAAGAGAGCTAAAAATAAGTTTACACAAGAAGTGCGAAGAAGTAAATATGAATATCTCGAAAATACTCGAAAAAATCTCAGTAAGCGTGAAATATGGCAAGCACTTAATAACTTAAATGTACATAGGCGCAATAATACTAAAGAAATTCCAGATAATCTTAAAGATGTGAACACAATAAATCGCCATTTTGTAGACTCTATAGAGGCTCTGAAATGTGTGACTGATCCTGTTACTGTTAACTTTTACAATAAACACATTAGCGCACGTGAAAACATTTCAGTTTAATAGCATTAATGAAGCAGAACTGCTTGATGCCCTTGCTAGCATTAAATCCAATGCAGCAGGCTGCGATGGTATATCACTATTAATGGTTAAATTGTGCTGTCCTTATATTGCCCCCTACCTTGCTCATATTTACAATTGCTGTTTAAATAATAGCTATTTTCCGATTAGTTGGAGAAATGCAATGATCATGCCCTTGCCAAAAATCTCCAATCCTACAAGTTTAAAAGACATTCGACCTATAAGTAAATTGCCAGCTTTATCAAAGATATTGGAAAAGTTGGTATATAGTCAAGTTTTAAATCATTTAACTAAACATGAAGCTTAGATGATTACCTACAAAAATGATCCTTATCATTTTTACATAGAATTAGTAGTTTTCGAGATATTCCGCTTGGAAGATCCCTGAATTTTATCTCCAAGTCTTAACGCTCCGAAGATAGATTTCATAAGCGTATCATCGAGGGGCAAACCGCTGCCAAAAATGGTGTACAATAAATACCAATTTCGGGAAAAATGTACCGAAAATACCAAATTATTTCCAAAAAAATACCAAATTAGAACCAAAAATACCGAATTAGTATTATTCTTTTTAGTATTTAAAGAATTTAAGATATTTGGAGCTTTATGGCCTCTGCAAGTCAAACTACGATAATTAGGTCAGAAAAAGATATAAGCTTAATTCAAGTTCCAAAAAAGTACGGTTCTAGAACGGTTTAAAACAATCGCACAGTCTAATTACGACAATCATTCATGTCAAAAGTTGCAAAAAACCATATTGTGCCAGTGTTTTGAACCGTTCTAGAACCGTACTTTTTGGGAACTCGAATAAAGCTACTGTCACGACACGTTTAAAAATAATTTTAACGGTTCTTTAACGGTTTTTTTTTTCATTAACGATACTTCAAAAATCGATACTTCAAAAATTTATAAAATAAAAACTAGATATAAAAAGTTTTTTTTTGTTATTTGCAGAATTTGTTACTTATAAGCTTAAAAATATAATTATATGCACAAGAAAAATAAGAAATTCTAACGAGATCTATATCATGTTTCCATGATGCGAGTTCTTTAATTTCTTGACATTTTTTCGTATGACGCTATGTACCGTTTTTGCGTAAAACCCATTTTTATGCATTGAAAAATTGCAAGCTTGGCCATTAATATCGGGTAAAAATAACCTATTTTTCAAATAGGCCAGCAACCTAACCTCGAAACACAAGTAATTATTCTTAAGTATGTATATTACGAGGTATATTTTATTGTTAAGTAGGTACTTACCTTGGACACTAAATATAAAAACTTTAAAATACTTTATATAAAATAGGTCAACACCAAAAATTTTTGATCGTGTAAAAAGCGCGAAGGCGACTCATTTTCAATGCAAATGGACTAGAAATGATGCAATCAGCTTCCCGGCCGTCGCGCATCGCCTCGTGCGTCTAATCCACATCCACCGTTGCCAGATGTCCAACAAAATACCTATTTAATACCAGTTTAATACCAAATAAAACCAGTTTATTACCAAATAATACCAGTGTATTACCAAATAATACCAGTGTATTACCAAATAATACCAAATTAGTACCAAAAATACCAAATTAGTACCAAAAGTACCAAAAAAAACACCAGTATTACCAAGTGCTTGTACAATAAATAGTGCTTTGCCCCTGGCGTATCATTGATTGATAGAACAAAATGTGAAATGATAACTCGGCTAAAGTTTAATATTTTTTGATGATCCAAAGTTCATTTAATAGACTTTTGGAACTTTTGAAACTTTTTGAATTTTGTCATATTTTATGATAATATAAAAACAGGGCAAACATTCCTTAACCCAAAAATTTTCAGATTTTTACAAACTTATTCATATTTTCACTAATAATAGCTTATTTGTCAAGATTTTTTAACAGTTGTTCTTAGAGTCTAATTAGAGAAAAAATCTTGACAAATAACCTATTATTAGTGAAAATAATGTGAATAAGTTTGTAAAAATCTGAAAATTTTTGGGCCAAGGAAAATGGGTCTTGTTTTTTTACGTCTATACATTATATGCATTCGCACTCAATCTCGATAATATAACGCCAAGCGACCGCTTAAATAAATTGATAAAAATTCAACAGGCCTATAAATATTTATACCCTAAATTAAACAACTAAACAAATAATAACAGAGATAGACTAAAATATTTTGGTTTGCTCAAAGAGTACCGAGAAGCAAAATAGTATTATAACGTCTAATTACAAATTAACACGAAGAATCTTGGAAGGAATTGTTAACGTTTATAAATAACATTTGTTTTAATTTGTTTGCACTAAGTCTTCTTCGGCGATCGGTTAAAACAATTCCTGCTTAATTATGATTATTGTTGTGTACTGCACCAAGTAACGCTATAGATAATAATTCGTTAGCACGAATTAGCCAAAACAAAAAAATTTAAAGTGAATTCCTTATACCTATTTCTAAAATTATCATGCCTATAAAAAAGGTCGACGCCTTTATCATAACCACAGATTAGACAGATTATAAACTTTGTTTTTTCTTTATTGTTTTTCGTGGTTCCAATTTTCGGAATGGGGCACTAGTTAGGTTACTAGATTGCGCACATAGCACGCCCACTTATGGCCTCTAAAATTGTGCACAGGGCCTGACCGGCACAGTCATAACAGATAACAGAACCTGTTCCAAAGCGTCATCACTACTTGGAGAGAAAATTCAGGGGTCTTCGAGATGGAATATCTCGAAAACTACTAATTCTACGTAAAAAATTATAAGGACCATTTTTGTAGGTAATTACCTAAGATTCATTTTCTATTCCAGGAAAAATTTTGTAAATTGCATATTTCGGCAGATATTTGCGAAAAACTGATTTTTAGGCCATTTATTCGGCCAAAGCTGACCGAGCACGGTGTTACAGTTCTTTTCCCTGAAACTAATTCCTACATTTAATGAACTAAAAATATATATTAATGCTTTTAAAAATTTTAAGATCCATTCCTGAAGAAAACTTGGAAAAAATTAATTGCGAATTAGAGAGAGATGTAATGATCAGGGCAATTCACGACGTGAAGGGAATCGATATGGGAAATTATTTGGTCAGATACAAAGCGGAGCTTGATTTTGATGGCAGAGAATTGACCAGATCATACTTAGACAAGCAGGATTTAAACGAATTACTTGAGGTACCTATTAAAACTATTTTTTTATTGTTATTATTAAAACCATACAATTTAAATTATCTTTTTAGGAGATTAAAAAGCTAGAAAATATCGATCAGTTGGAGGAGTTCATGTTGAAACATGGTGAAAATATTGTTGATTTAATGGGGGGTGAAATAGATAGAATTGAAATGAAATTAAGGGTAAGTAGGTACCTACTTTAGGTGTATGAAATCAATGTAAATAGACTATTATTTCTACAGGGTCGCTTTTATGTATGGAAACGGTCGATTAATAGGTAAAATATAGGAGGCACCGCAAAAAGTTATATATAAAAGTTATAGGGTTTATAAATATCTATTAGCGGATAATAAATTTAAGTATACAGGGTCGGTCATAAAGTCGTGGCACATCAAAGTTTCATTTTTTTAAATGGAGCCCCCTGTATATTATTGCATATTTCGGTTCTTCCTTCAATTCTAAGCAAAAATCGAAATACACACAATGGACCTCATACCAACCGTTTCCGAATTATTGACTTTTGAAAATATCACTTAAACAATTTGATTTAATTAATTTCGATATGTTCAGTTTCATTTAACGATGCCATTCTGCCGAAACTGTGATACTTAATAATATTTGACATTAGTTCTCAAGTTAGCATTTATAGATAAATAATATATTATTGATATAATAGCTATGAGTAATATTAATTTGTCTGCTGGCGCACCTGTCCACGTAAATATGCATGATATTACAGATCACCAAATGATATTCCTTAATCTAGGAATAAACATAAGTAAAGAAAAAATTAAATTTCATTCTTATAGAGATTTTCGGAATTTTGATGAGACTGAGTTTAATAATGACTTGCGTAGATTGAGTTGGCAAAGAATATTTCATACTAATGATATTGATAGTAAAATTGATATTTTCACTAATTATATAATGGGTCTCTTTGAAAAACATGCTCCCTTTCGACGAGTAAGGTTGACAAAACCAAGAGCACCATGGTTTAGTACGGAACTTCGTCTTTTGAAAAAAGATCGTAACCGTGCCTTTAGTCGGTATAAAAAAACATTAAGTCTGGAGGATTATGCAGTTTATAAGAGAGCTAAAAATAAGTTTACACAAGAAGTGCGAAGAAGTAAATATGAATATCTCGAAAATACTCGAAAAAATCTCAGTAAGCGTGAAATATGGCAAGCACTTAATAACTTAAATGTACATAGGCGCAATAATACTAAAGAAATTCCAGATAATCTTAAAGATGTGAACACAATAAATCGCCATTTTGTAGACTCTATAGAGGCTCTGAAATGTGTGACTGATCCTGTTACTGTTAACTTTTACAATAATAACACATTAGCGCACGTGAAAACATTTCAGTTTAATAGCATTAATGAAGCAGATCTGCTTGATGCCCTTGCTAGCATTAAATCCAATGCAGCAGGCTGCGATGGTATATCTCTATTAATGGTTAAATTGTGCTGTCCTTATATTGCCCCCTACCTTGCTCATATTTACAATTGCTGTTTAAATAATAGCTATTTTCCGATTAGTTGGAGAAATGCAATGATCATGCCCTTGCCAAAAATCTCCAATCCTACAAGTTTAAAAGACATTCGACCTATAAGTAAATTGCCAGTTTTATCAAAGATATTGGAAAAGTTGGTATATAGTCAAGTTTTAAATCATTTAACTAAACATAATTTGATCCCTGATTGCCAGTCAGGATTCAGGAGTAAATATGGTACTTCTGCCGTTTTAGCTAAAGTTTTGGATGATATATTAACAGAATTAGATACAGGTAAGGGTGCAAGTCTGCTTCTATTAGATTATACTAAGGCATTTGACACCTTGGGGCATGACCTTTTACTGGCAAAGCTTCATTATTACGGGTTTTCGGAAAATGTTGTGGAATTGGTTGGCAGTTATTTGTCTAATAGATGCCAGTGTGTAGTTCTCGATGAGGCTCAGTCGGATGCTTTACCGCTTTCTAGGGGTGTACCTCAGGGTTCCATTTTGGGACCACTCTTGTTCCTTATTTACACCGCTGATTTGAAAAATAATGTTGTGGATTGCGAACTGCATCAATTTGCCGATGACACGCAAATATATGCAACTTACACTGCTGAAAATGCAGCAGCTGTTTACAATAATATTAATTCTGCTCTTGAGAAAATAAGTAAATACTCATTGAATCATGTCTTCAGTTGAATCTTGGCAAAACTCAAATGATTTGTTTTGGTAGGGTACCCTTAGCAAAGGGATTATCTGTTAAACTGAATAACGAAATAATCCATCCACTAAAAACTGTCAAGAATTTGGGTTTGGCTCTAGATTGTGATTTGAGATTTCGAAATCATGTCAATTCGATTGTGCAGAAAAGTTATACAGCATTGAGGGGATTGTATAGGAATAAAAATATTGTGAGTCAAGCATTGAAACGTAGCCTATGTGACAGTTTGGTTCTTAGCCATGCCAACTATGCTGACATTGTCTATGGACCTTGTCTTGACGTGCAATCCTCTTCCAGAATACAGAAGATTCAAAATTCATGTGTACGTTTTATTTGTTCTCTGGATAGAGGGGAGCATATCTCACCTTGGCTTAAAGAATTGAAGTGGCTTAATATGTATAAACGCCGTAGACTGCATTTGGCTACCTTTGTACACAAACTAATTAAATTACAGACACCATTATATTTAAAATCTAAATTAAAACTGCGCCAAACTGTTCATAGCAGAGACACTCGAAATGTTAACCAGTTATATCTACCTCAATATAAGACCTCTTTATATCGACGATCATTTACGTATTCTGCGGTCTCGTTATATAATTCCCTGCCAAGTGCTTTAATAGCTAAGTCCCTCCGTTCATTTAGATCGGGGTTCAGAGATTTATTATTCGATAATGTGAGTTGAGTATACTTTTTGAAGCCAGCCAACTATGCCTCTCCTTGGCTCTCTCTTCATCAACACCAATACATGCCTGTTGCCTTATGTTATTGCATAATGTACTTATGGGTATTAATTGTTCTCTATGTGTGCTCTATGTGTTACACTAATAGTTTTGGTTTGGTTTATATTTTTTATATTTTTTTGTATTTTTCATTATTTTTTTTTGTTATTGTATTTATACATTTGATATATTAATTTAAGATAAGGTAGTGGATATTGATATTATTTGTTAGGTTATACTGTAATGGTACTCGGTTAACTAAGCATTTACTGAAATTCGCCGAGGATTATTAAAATAAAGACATATTATTATTATTATTATTATTATATAGTAAAATGAGAGTAGATATATCAAGTCTGGAAATTACAAAATTTTCGTTTAACATTTCAATTCTTCAATTTATATACAAATGTGTATTACGATTATTGTTTAAAATTGAAAGAAGAATTGAAATATGCAATAATATACAGGGGGTTTCATCTACAAAATATAAAGTTTGATGTGACACAACTTTATGACCGACCCTGTATACTTAAATTTACTAGTAGCTATTAGAAATTTAAAACCCCATTACAACAGTATCACAGTTTCGGCAGAAGGGCATCATTAAATCAAACTAAACACATCTTTGCTTAGAATTGAAGGGAAAATTGAAATATGAAATAATATATAGGGAAAAATGAAACTTTGATATGCCACGACTTTATAAACGACCCTGTATACTTAAATTTATTAGTCGCTGATAGATATTTAAAAATACTATAACTTATGTATTTAACTTTTTGCGGTACCTCCTATATTTTACCTAATAACACAGAATATCTAGCTACGCAACAGAAAAATACTCGAAATGAAAGAGCTAAAGTTGCACAAATAGTATACTAGATGGCGCGACAATATCATAATCAGAATATAATTAGAAATTTTGAACTTTCGGTTTTGGATCGACGGCTCGTCGACGGCCTTATAGCTCGGCTAAATATGCACAGTTGCCAGATTCAAAAAGACTTGAATTGGCATCCCATTCTTTTTATTGTGTATAATGCAGTATGTGCTTCTTTCTATTCTTCTTTTCTTGTCAGATACACTTATATTAATTATTCCTTTGGCTATTAAAATAGTTTTAAGTATATTATTACAAAACATATACATTTTTAATATACACTACTTTATAATGTTAACTAAGAAAATACCTTTAATTACCTTTAAAATTAATAATATACAGGGCGATTGATAGTGATATTTATTAATGCTGGAACGTTAGTAATGAAATATAAGTTTAATAATAATGGAAATAATTTAATAAAATGCAGTACAAAAAATGTTAACTGACTAAAAAATACTATAATAACAAATTTCTTCCGTTTGCCACGTTATTTATATAGACCTAGGTAGATTTTAAAAAGTGACCCAGGTACAATTAATAATATATTAGTTCGGCATAAAAGTTGCTGTCACGACATCGAACAGTAAATTAAAATTCGTAAAGTAAATTAAAATTATTAATTAAACAAATACTATATTATGGTACCACTCGATATGCTCTAAGGGACCATAATATTGCAATGTCACCGAAGATCCGTAGTATACCAAATTTAAGAACAATCGAACGCCATGAAATGGTATCGTAATATGGTACTATATTAAGGTACCACTTTATATACATCATAGTTCAATCATATTACAATGTAACCGAAGATACCTAGTATACCAAGTTTGAGCCCAATCGTACGCCAGGAAATGGTATCGTAATATGGTACTATATTAAGGTACCACTTTATATGCATCATAGTATCATCATATTACAATGCCACCGAAAATACGTAGTATCCCAAGTTTAAGCCCAATCGAACGCCATGTACGTAATATAGTACTATATTATGGTACCAGTTGATATGCTTCATGGTACCATAATAATGCAGTGTCATCAAAAATACGCAAGTATATATCAAATATGAGCTCAATCGAACGCCAGGAAATGGTATTGAAATATGGTACTATATTAAGGTACCACTTTAAATGCATCATAGTACCATCATATTACAATGTAACCGAAGATACGTAGTATAACAAGTTTAAGCCCAATCGAACACCAGGAAATGGTATCGTAATATGGTACTATATTATGGTACCTCTTATTATGCTCCATGGTACCATAATATTACAATATCACCGAAGATACGTAGTATCCCAAATTTAAGCCCAATCGAACGCCATGTACATAATATGGTACTATATTATGGTACCAGATGATATGCATCACAGTACCATCATATTACAATGTCACCGAAAATACGTAGTATACCAAGTTTAAGCCCTAATGCCGCCATGTACCTAATATTGCTATGTCATCATATATGGCACTATAAAGGTACCACTTTATATGCTCCATGGTACCATGATATTACAATGTCACTGAAGATATAGTATACCAAGTTTAAGCCCAATCGAACGCCATGTATCGTAATATAGTACTATGGTATCACTTGATATGCTTCTGAAAAAAACGGCGTCCATTTGGCTGGAAAAGGACGATTGATGACATTTCCCATATAAATTTACATACAAAATGACAGCGATATTCATTTCATAGCTATCGCTAACGCCCTTTTTTCCCGATTATACGATATGAACTTGGTATGAACACAATCGAACGTCAGGAAGTGGTATCATAATAGCAGAACAATACTTATTATATATATTGTCGCCGAATTACAATGAAAATTCCGGATTCAATTATACAATCAAACGTCAGGATGTGATTGTAATTTAGCTCATAAGATTTAATTCCAACTAACATGGCAAACTGAAAAAAATAGCTGTGATCTATTTTAATATGTTTAAATGATGTAGCAAATTTGAAGGTAGGCTTTATCAGGAAGTATTACGATATGAATTACACAATGGCAACACTGCACAAAATTCTTTTAAATTTTGTTTGTAGAAAACTGTTTTCTTTTAAATTTATTGCCCTCTATTATGTAGTAGCGAAACTACCACATCAAAATATCTGATTTGGAGACAGGCTTTTAAAGTCTGTCTCCTTTTGCTACCTACAATTTTATACATGTAACGAGGCTTCTGTTGCGTAGCTAGATATTCTGTGCTAATAATCAACCGTTTCCCGACATAAAAGCGACCCTAAAAAATGTGCGTCATAGAGGCTTTTCAGATGACAATCTTTGATAATTTTAGTCAGACTATCCTTTATATAGGATGTCCCAGAAATAAGTGCAAGTATTTTAACTGGTAGTATTGCTCAACTCCAGAAACACGCCCATGAGTTTTTTTTGCGAACGAAAATGTTGAAACTTTATATTTTTCTTGTCATTTTCCGGAAAATATTAAAAAACTTTTGAGTGCCGCTTGTTCAGTTTCTGCAAAGCGCTTCGAGAGAATGCAATGTTGCCGCCTCCTACATTATCCACATTCTGTATGTTTATAAGTTATAAGTTCGCATTTTTAAATTTCTGCAAAAAAATCATATTAATTTTATTCACTGAATATTACTATTAAGTATAGTGTAACTATGTTTTAAATACCCTTTTTACAATTTAGTAAACTAAAATAATGAAACTAAATAATCAACTAGCTATTAAAAAAGTTAACTAACTCGGTTATTACCATTTAATTTAGTTTCTTTTGGCCAGATCTACCACCCCTTAAAATACGTGCGTGTATTTCTGAGACACCCTGTATATGTTTATTGGAAGATATATTTTTTTTCAGAAAAAACATCCAGAGATACGACACTGTGATTTAGAGATTTTATAATTATTTATTTAAGTTGCTAAAGTAAAATGTTTAAGTGTTTTATATAGTAGTTATTTTTTTCTGGTATAAAACAGTATTTGCTCTAACGTATTTATTGTTAAATTACTTTACACGAGGAGGTTTATTTTATAGCTTATTATTTTTAATAAAATATTTTTTTTAATTGTTATTAATACACTTACAGAAAAAAAATGTTTCCTACATTTAAAATACACATATTTCAAAATGTACGTTTTGTATTATTTTTAATAGCAGGGAATTGGCGCATAACATCTTCTTTTCTTTTTCAAATTGGTCGGGCAAGGTTTTCCGCCATTTTGAGCAGGTCTCTTAATCATTCTGAACCTTTCTTCTAATCCTGCTCCACAAGTAACACTACACGAGCTCCATGAGCTCCACGGAGTTATCATACAATCGACTGGTTCTCCATAGGAATCTACACTAGATTGTAAAAGGTTTGGTGCTGTTCTAAATCTAGTTTGGGAGGTGGAACTTGATGTTGAAGGTGCAGGATTAATTCCGGATAATGCATCTAAAAATGAGTTACTAAGTATTTGTTTTTAACCTAGATCATATAAACTTACGTGGATAAATCAACGCCATAAGTTTAGCATTAAAAAATATGTCCCCACAGTACGACATGCCATTTTCAAACCTTCTTTATTGCACTTATGAAACGTTCAATAGGTTTGGTTTTCTCGAGGACCTTACTTTGCACATGCGCATTAAAAGTTGCACGTATTTCTAAGATAATCACAATTTTATACGGTTTAGAAAGTTCCTTTGAATAAGAAGACTAAGGAAGGAGCATATCAAAAATCTTAGGTACACCGCGATGGGCCTCAAATATGGCCGACTTAAATTCCGGTTTATCAGTGTCGTTCTAATTTTATTTAAAAAATGTAAAACTATGATGTAGGGTAGACGTGGGGTAGACTCAATAATTTGTTGTTTTATTTTACGTTGTAAATAAATGTTGGTAGTTATTAAAGTTGTTATAAAAATATATAATTCTAATAAAAATAGATAAGTTATAATAAGTATTTATTAACACAAACATCCGATACGCTACTGAAGCAGGTAAGTCAAATTAACGTATCTAAATTCTTTGACATCTAATCTTTGACAAGTAATAAATAAAAGCTAAAAATGCAAGAAAATATATAATTTAGTTAATTTAAGTGAATTTCATAAATGATCGGTTTACTACACGTATGTATATTATATAGTCACTTACTAGCGAAAAGTTGTTCCATTATTTCACTCAATTTTTGCCGAGATCTACCGCACGCTACACAACCAACTATTTTAGAGTCTTTTTCGATAAATCGCGATAGCGTCACTGTTAATTTAAGTTCTGCCACAATTTCCATCTAGATTTACTACCTTTATACAACTATCAGTAGTAGAATAAATAATAAATAAGATAAAATAAGCTCCGTAAAGACTGACAAAACCACAAAATTTTAAATCAAATTCAAATGTGTCAAATGAATCGTCAAACAGAACTGTCAATGATCCCCACCCTAGAGAGCTTTTATGGTGGCTTTTCCGCCCACCATGCATGAATACATGGATAGCATTATGCTCCTTCCTTAGTCTTCTTATTCAAAGAGAAAGTTCAAATTGTACATTGTTATGGAAACCAACTTTTCATTGTCATTATATTGTCATAATCTTATCCATTGCCTGGAAACTTATATGGCGAAATTTTGATAAAATAATTTAGTACACACTAAAAGCACGGTATGTCGCTAGTGGTAGGAAAAATAATTTGTAGAGTAGTTTATTTGGTTGCCTGTGATATGCATATACAGGGTGTTTCCTAATTAATCTAAAAAATATAAAATCGTTAGAAAAAGAATTAAGGCGGGCTCTTAATAAGTATTTTTTTTTTCTCGACAACCGTTTGATGAACAAGAAAAACTCAAAAGATCAATTTTGTTGAAAAAGGATGGCCAGTCAAGAAAAAAATATATTTTCTGTAAAAAAGCAGTGGTGTACCATTTATGTTAAGCAAAAAAATCGATTTTTTTAAATTTTTAACACCCTGTAGATCAGAAAGGAAGTACTTTAGACCTAATGGTTATATAAAAATTGTTTTAAGAACACATGAGGAATCACACCATAATTTTTTAGACTAATTCGAAAACACCCTGTATATTGTCAACTTGACAATGACTGCTGATAAATCAAAAAATACCTTTTCAGTGAAAAAAGCCTGATTTTCGCAAGAAAAATTTTGATTTTTATTGAATTTGGGCCTGCGTTTGCAAATACTGGTTTGTTTTTTAATTTTCTATATATCTAAATTATAAATATCATAGTCAGAAATAGTTTTATTATTTATTAACTGTAAAAATGGTGTTTTCTTGTTATGTTGCATCTTGCAAAGAAACTAACAAAACTGCAAAACTGTACGTGTTTCCAAAAGACGATAAGATATGTATCTTAGATAAAAGAAAAATATATGGTATGTATTCGTTGTTTGATTTTTTTCGTTCGCTTTAAAATCTATAAATCTCGGTCTATTCATTAGACAGCAAGTCGACTTACGATCATTTACATGAAACTCTGTAAAATAACTAAAAAAATAAATTGTAAAATATATATATTCTTATGTTTTATTAAAGTTACTCTGATATACTAATATATCAGTGTAACTTTAAAAATAAATCCTTTGAATTCAAATATAAACATAAAAAAACATTTACAGCAGAAAAGGCGAAGGCGCTGGGCTAAACGTAGTCTCCACTAAAAACACGGAGGGGCGCTTTGACCCAAAATTTTACTAATAAGTTTCATATCTATCTTAATAGTAGATTATTTTCTTTTATCTATGATCTTATCATAATCATATGTCATAATCTTATTTCCATTGTGTAACAACGCTGGTTTTTTTGCGTTTTTTTATTTTAAAAATTGTATTAATTACTCTTTTATCGACTGCTTTTATATAGCCAAGGATGCAAGTGTCTTCAGTGAGAAGTTAATTTAAAATTTGTGCACAATTTTATTTCTATTTTTTTTTTCGTTGGATTTACTAAATACTCGTAAAAATGGCTAGAAAGTGTTTAGTGTGTGGAAGTTCTAAGGGTTCCAAATGTTTTTTTCATAGGCAAGTAAAGTATTCAGTTGTTCTTTTATTTATATTAAACCACATGCATACCTTCTGGTTAGATTTCCTAAGAATATTGATATTCGTATATGGAGTGGCTAAATGTATTTTTTATATAATTTAATTTTTGTGACAGTAAACATGCAATTTATTGTTCGAATATATGCATTTTCCAAATTAAATTTTTTAAATTAATGTTCAAATTTGGCGCGTGGACGCTAGATCCTCGACAAAGACAGAGTAGAAGCACCGCGTGTGCAACAAAAAAAGAAGATAAATGGAAGTTGTTGATATGTTTGCGACAGTTTTCATAGTGATTTACTTATCCACGTAAGTATATATGATCTAGGATTTTTAACGATTTATAAAATTTTATTACCTCTTACTATTGAACAAGATCCCATACATTCTTCAGAAGTTAGAAAATTGTTTTTGTTACCTCTGCATCCACCATAAACAAAAGGAACGCACATCAGTTTTCTCGAGTCAAAATACCATCTGTTGTAATATCCTTGGCAGGGACCTTGATCTGAATCCTGCATACAAACCACTAAAACATACTAGCGTTCACCAAAAATGTTTGCTGTAATTATTTGATATACCTTTTGCTGTAGCCATATCAAAAGTACAATCTGGGGTATCTACACATGGCGCTTGCTGGATCATCTCAACCCTACCTTGACACTTGGCCTGTAATTCGGGGCCCACGAGCAATAGTTTAGTACGGAATTTCACACCCTTTCCGCAAGAGGCGCTGCAAGGACTCCAATCACTCCAAGGTGTAGTTGGACACATCGGATCTTCAGGTTGAACATTGGCACAAGGTTGTCCCATGCATTTTTCCTTCTCAACTGTTAAATAAAAATATAAATGGTAACAAGATAAAAAAATCGTTTTAAATAGTATTTTTATGGTAAAGCAACCTATTGTAATCGCAAAACATTTTCCGAAGCACGTCATCAATCATATCGACATTGACACTAAAGTCTATAAACCTGACTAAATGAAATTTTGGTAAAAATGTTTAAATTTGTTGTATAATTTAAGATACCGAGTAGCTCTTCATTTTACTTTATAGCGCAAATGATTGTAACAGATATTTTATTTAGATTAAAGCTGCAAAAATTAGTTTAAACCGAATTTTATTATCGCTTTGTTGGTCACATTGCGCAGCGCCGTGTTCAGCAATGTTGTCCTTTATTATTTGACAATTATCCTAGTGTCAGTCATTATTTTGTATAATATCATGTTGTTGTTGAATCTTTGTGAGTAACTCTCGTTTTTTGCCTATTTTCATAGTATTTTTTAAAAAATTGCACTTTTAAGCACAAAGGGTTTTTTTAGGAACTAAATTTTCTAGTTTTTTTATTGCATTTCTTGAAATTGTGTGTTGAAACTATGCCGAAGCGTCGAAGCAAAGAGCTTGTAGCTGCATTTCGAAACTATTTTGAACGAGAACGTGACAATAAAGGTCATTTATTACCCTTGACTGCAGCCAGGAATGGAAGTTATTATTAGATATTCTGAATTTTTAGACAAAGACTAAAAGCTTCAATGAGGAAAAATGAAATTTTTCGTAAAATTTCGCAAAGAAAGAATGAGATGGAGGTTTGGTACAATAATAACAGGGGTATCGCAATGGGCCCAAGGCCTGCGAGGTCCCCGGCAACCTACCCTAACTTAACCTTACCTGTGGTAATGTGTGGGCATTTTTTTCTTCCCATATTGTCAAGGAAGAATCTAGTTCGCATTTTGAAACCAACGCCACATGTTTCTGAACAAGCAGACCATTCACCCCAGGGACTTGTGGAACAAACTCCATCAGCGCCTCCATCTAAACTTTCAAGAGGAACGTCTTGTTCTTTAGATTCATCACCATTATTTGCATTTCTAAACAAAATTAAGTTAAATACGTTTATTTAATTTATGTAGTCAGTAATGCATACTCGGGACATTCAGGTATAGTTGCAACGCACATTTCTTTGGAAATAAGCTGTCTGTTACACTCGAACATTTTTGCTTTTTGGGGTATCTTGTATTCCCTAGTTCTCATTCTTAAACCTTTGCCGCATGTAACTGAACATTCGCTCCAAGATGAATATTCCGTTACGGCACATTCCGCTATAATAATTGATTTGTATAGTACTATAGAATAAAAACAATTATTAATCTTACGCCTTGATACTTCTTCGGTGTTCTCGCTAACATCAAGTTGAGCAGTTAAAAAGTTTTCATCGCATTGTTTAGGAATGACTTTTTGTCGCGTTATATACAACCGTGCCATTGGGTTCATTTCATTCTTTCTTGAGTCATAAAATGGTGCTCTGGGATCTTCTGGATATTTGGTTGTTATTCGATACATGCGCTCTCTAGGGTTGGTCTCTGCATTGGGAGACTATAAAACAACTATATATTTTTATATATCATTTAAAATGAGGTACGAATTTTACCATATACGTTACACCACTGTCAGTTCCAGCATCGTAAGGGAATAGGTCAATTATCATATCCTCGATCCATGTACAATTTTTTAAACATAAATTTAATCCATTTATACCAACTACCCAATCGGGGGATGGTCCTAAAAAAATTAACTATAGATAATACCAAATAAACTTTTAGTGACGTGATTAAGATTGACCGGCTATTTTGCAAATTTTCTTTTAATTAAAATATTTTAGGAAACAAAAATAAATTAATTTCATATATAAACAGTTATTATTTACATCAACTTTCCCGTTCAAAATATTCTAATAGGGTTGCGATGAGTTTTTTGCAACGACTATTAAGCTATCTTGTAGACTTCGCACTAGAAAAGTTCGACTGCAAGATCTGCTAGTCAAAATATTTAAGCTTAAAGCATTACAGCACAATTTATTTAAACCAAAAAGTAAGACAAAAAAAGTGTCAAAACGAATGACAATGTCAGAAAATAAATAAATAAATGTAGCAACTTGACATTTTTTACAGCGGAGCTACCACCTGAATCCCCAGCGGGAAATTTAAATTCTAGTTTGGTTTGGTTTGGTTTGGCCAAACCAAACTAAAAGTTTAGTTGGTATCGCTTATAGATAATAGTTTACTAGAATTAGTAATATTATTTGTGTACATACCAAACATGGAAGCCAAAGATACTAAATGATGTTTTCTATCAACTTTAAAATTTGTGCTGGTGTTCGTATTTACATTTGGATGCCATAAACCAGCAGCTTTGATAATAGTTCTGATATATTTCGCCTTAGCTCTTAGCTCTATTTCCATTAATCTTACTGATCCCCATTCGGCCAAACTTCGAAAACCTTCAGAAGCGATTTGGCCTTCTCCCCAAAATGTAAAATTTCTTTCATGGGATGCCCCAATAACGTCAGAAAAATGCGTTAACCAGAGTGACGTTGGAAAGTCTTTAGGGTGGGTTTCTTTGGACCACAGACCCTCAAAGATAACCTAAAAAATGAAAAAGTTAAGTTTTTAATGAAAATATATTGTCAGGAAGTTTATACGTTGTATTTGGCTTCATCACAAGCACAGCAATCATTTTCATCAAATGTTATGTCCTTTTCTGTCTGTTCGCAAAATGTTTTGCTTAGATTGCCATCGTCGGCGTACCAATGTTTCGAATCTTCTAGGACCATTGCCCTTGACAAACATATTTATTAGTATATATTAAAAGCGCCGATTAAAGAAATAAGAAGATGCGCAACCAAGATGTTGTTGGCATTCCCGTCAGACTGACCGAGATTTAGTATAGCTCTGCGCCACTACGCGGTGATGTCGTTTACAGCGCAGCGGATAAAGAATGCTGTACCGTAGTTCTGCCTTCAGTCGACAGACTGGGTGGTTGCCGGAGACAGTGTTGCCAGAACTACAGATTAATCCGTAAATTTACGGATTTTTGGTACAGTTCGTTAATAATACGGATTTTCTATCATTAAACAATTTAATATAATATATGATTATACAAAGAACGGCATCAAAGTTGGCTTGGAAATGAAGATCGCAGTTATTTCATATGTAAAATATTATGGTAAACGTCAATAATCGTCATTTCCAAGCCAACTAAACGACTTTTTTCGATCATACGAAATATTCGCTACCTATAAAAGAATTTTAATTTTTTTTGTTTATTCTATATTTAACACGAATAAGATATTTTCGGCAAACGTATTACAGATATTACACATTTTAATATGGCAACACTGTCGTTTTCAGTTCCACGCCGTCTTGGATATGCGTTCGCTGGCCGAATTAGAGAAAATGAGTTTTATGCGTTGGCCGCAGAACGAGTGGTGGCTCCACCGTATAACACTTGAGACGCAAGGGGAAATAAAATCAGTCTTGTCACGAATTTGCCCATTAGGTTGCGTATCTTCCCAATTCTTTTGATCAACATTAAAAATAAGCTATGCCTAAACATACCTGAAAGTGACACAACCGGAACCAGAAGGTGGAGCAGCCCACATAAAGAAAACTTCTGTTTTTGGATCTGAATTTCTTTCTGAAATTGTATTTACGCATTCCTCATTGAATGTGGTGGAATTGTCTCCGTATAGTTGAAAACTTCCAACACTTTGAGGAGAGATATTATCGGGATGTTCTGTTGATTGTACATTAATGATAAATCGTTGAAACTGTTGCAAATTTGGTAACGGTTTAGAGCCCATAAGGTACACTGAGAAATAAAAAAAATAAAACAGGCTGGTAAGTATACAGGGTACGGCAATAGTGCGTCGGGCATCTGTAGCTCCTAGAATAAAAAAGTTAGACACTTTGTTTAAGTGTAAATCTAAAGTATGTACGAGGATGTATTTCAGGAAAATATTTGGCTTCTATAGGGTGGCTCAAAAAAGTGTGAATGGATCGGGATGATTTTTTTTTAATTGAAGACCCGGTATAATATTGCATTTTTGGCTTCCTTCCAGATCACTTTACATAATCCTAAGATATGAGTAAATAGATTTCGATAGTTTCAGAGATATTAATAAATAAATAACAAATTTATATTTTTTAGCCTTTCTTAAAAGAATTATTACAAATACAAGAACTGTCCTGAAATCAAAACTATATTAGGTATTTACTTTAGATGGTTTATACTTTGCTATAAATATCGTAATCTTAAATCACACAGGATGTTCAAAATTCTACACCAACTTTCTAAAATATAAAATAATTTTCTTTTCTTTTTTAACGGAACACTCTGTATATTATTTTTTCAATAGATGGAAAATTAAAAAATTAACATTTTTTGTATTTAGAATATTTCAATATTTTTAACAGTTTGGCAGATATTCGCTGTTTTATATTTCATATGGGCATCATCCACATTAAATTTTTATCAAAGCCACCCGATGATTTTTCTCTCGTATTTTACTATTGAGCATCTATTTTTACAAGCAAAAATTCGGCCCCTCTTTTCTAATAAAATTCAAAAATTCAAGAAATTATGAATATTTTACAACCTTTAACGGGCCCCACACTCCACAGAGCACCGTGTCCAAGGCCCGGGCCTTATAGGCCTTATGGTAAAATAGGCCCTTCTATTGAGAGAGCCATATGAAATAATACTGCGTGTATCTGCAAAACCGTTAAAAATTTTGAAATACTTAAATACAAAAAATGTTCATTATTTAATTCTCCATCTATTGAAAAAATAATATAGAGTGGTGTTCCATTTAAAAAAGCAGAGAAAAATTATTTTATATTTTAGAAAGTTTGGCGTAGAATTTTGAACATCTTGTATAATTTAGGATTACGATATTTATACCAAAGCAAGTATAAACCATCTAAAGTAAATACCCTATATAATTTTGATTTCAGGACAGTTCTTTTGTATTTGTAATATTTTTTTTTCAGAAAGGCTGAAAATATATTTTTTTTATTTATTTACTAATATCTCTGAAACTTTAGAAACATATTTACTCATATCTTAGGATTTTGTAAAGTGATCTGAAAGGAAGCCAAAAATCCAATAATATACAGAGTGTTCCATTTAAAAAAAAATCATCCCGATCCACTCACACTTTTTTGAGCCACCCTGTAAAAGTTAAAATATTTTCCTGAAATACATCCTAGAACATACTTTAGGTCTGCATTTAAACAAAGTTCCCAAGTTTTTATTCTAGGAGCTACAGATGCCCGACGCACTATTGCCGGATCCTGTAGGTATGTAATAGTTTACTTGTTCTTTACTTACATGTATAAAGTTTTCCAGGTACATATTTTTCAGGATTTTCGCTAATTTTTATTTGGTATCCATTATCACCCGGATTTTTATCAAATCTTGAATGGTATATACTTGGTATTCTCGGACATTGTCCCTTAACGTTGTAAATTGCAATTACAAGTAAAAATATATACCTCCACATATTATGTTTTATTAATTCGCAAAAGAATTCATGTATACTTAAAATAACGCCGTACAGTGAACAATATTTTTAGTAAGTGGTGTTATTTATTTGTGATGTAGGTTTACTTAAGACACAATGACATTTGACCTCTTTTTTATCGTGGTTCACGAGACTTGCTCTGATATAGTAATGGTATTGAGCGATAATAGTTTTGATACGGTTTAACAATTCGTTTTAGAATTCTCGCTTAAACCCACACTATTACAGGATGTATACATTTAAAAAGCTTCATTAGTTTAAACAATGTAGCTCGCCTTAACTATACAAAGTGTACCAATATTCCGTGGCCATAGAACTGGAACTGGAATCAAAATAAGTTTATATTGGCTACAATTTACCTCAATACAAAAGTGCTTTGAAAATCAAGCTTAAGCTTGATTTTCATGCGTCCATTATCCGTTGATACTATACTCTTTTGGGAATAGTCTTCTAACCTTGGTAAAAATAAAATAAAATTTATATATATTTTGCTATGCTCACGTAACTACTGCGGTTCATTACTGCGCATCACATCTGTACAAGTTATCCCATTTTCGTGTGTTTTATGGGATTTATTATTTATGAGTAGAGATACACTGATGTGATTTTCACATTACTTTGCTACTTTTTTATGAAACTAAATATGCTACACATAGGTTTGTCCTAGCCTTCTTAGTTCCTGAAACACAGAGCGAATTTGCGATGCGCAGTAGTGAACAGATTTTGAATACGGATATCATGCGCAATAGTGAACGCAATGTCTACCGGCAGCCAGGCGATCAGCACTCTGTTCAAGAGAGCATAGCAAAAGATATAATAAAGAACCAGCTTTCTTAAAATTCTCTCTCGAAAACGTTGCTAGCTCTTTAGACTATGTAAAACAGCGAAATCGTTATGGAAATGAAAATATAAAATGACACTAATCACAAGTAAATCGTATATCTGATGAGCGGAGACATGAAAATGAAATAAATTTATAAACTGCATCATTTTCTAACCAATCGAAGTCCTTAAATTCAACCAATAAAATTAAAATCGTATCGTCGGACAACAGATGCATATGAAAATCAAGCTTTACAGAAAATGTTTCTTGTTACATCAAGCTATGTCAGTGCATAAAATCTATTATACGCTAATAATCTAGTTGGCGAAAATATGAAAATTTATGTTAATAGTATCACAAATAATATTTGACAATAAGCTTCATAAATTTTAAATCAATTAAAGTTCAGGTTTATTTTAGATTGATGCCCTATAGCAAACTAAGCACATTTGTATAGAGATAACTGTGTCCAATGAACTTATTTTGATTACAAAAATATGTAGTAGTTGTCCATGGAATGTTGGGACACCCTATGTATAAGAAATAGAGAAACGGCAAGCTAGAAGACTTTCTTGTTTTAAAATCGAATTTAAATTAATTTCAGAACACAGTTTATCGAGTGTGTGGATTATAATGATCTAATCAGTCAAAAAAATTGGCGCCCGGAGGCACGTATAGCCGCCCATACTAAAATATGTTAACAAAAAGTTGGTAGGCAGTTCTTTTAGTTTCAAAGTAAAGGAATTTTTCCAATTTTGGTCCGCGGTTATTTCCCCTATCCGCCACCTGGGGTCGCGTCCGATGGGAGTTTGGAGTTCTCCACACGGATTTTCTCAAAAACGGACTACGGAAACACGGAATATCTCAAAAACTGCGACTTTGTTATTATAACTTTTGTTGCAAATATTATTCCTAATCTTAAATTGAAAACCTCGTTTCAATAGCTACTGTAATTTTGGAGTTACGATTTTTTTAAATTTTTAACCCCCTCCATACCCCCTTACCAGCCCCCCCCCCATACCCACCCCCACCAAAAACTAATGGCCAGGTTCTCGCTTTGCATAAGAAGACTAAGGAAGGAGCATATCAAAAATCTTAGGTACACCGCGATAGGCCTCAACAAGGACATATAGAATAAGGAAATTCGACTGGCCCAAAAAAAACGTGCCGTATTTTGTCGAGGAAGACGATTTCGTCACGACCAATGGGCGTCGAGTATTTGAAATTGAAAACATATAAATTGACGGTAACCTATGTTTTTTGACTCATTTCACTGACAGATGTGATGAGATTATTATTGTAATTTATAGATCCAAACGTTTTTTGAAAAAATAATGTATTTTAAAGTTATTTCCTAGAGTTTGGTTTGGCCTTCTATATTTTGGTATTTGTCTACTAATAAATAATATCTTATTTTGTATTTTTTATTAAATTTCGAAATACAAAATAAGATATTATTTATTAGTAGACAAATACCAGAATATAGAAGGCCAAACCAAACCTCTAGAAAATAACTTTAAAATAAATTATTTATTCAAAAAACGTTTGGATTTTGGATCTATAAATTACAATAACAATCTCATCACATTTGTCAGTGAAATGAGTCAAAGTGGAGTCAAAAAACATAGGTTACCGTCAATTTATATGTTTTCAATTTCAAATACTCGACGCTCATTGGTCGTGACGAAATCGTCTTCCTCGACAAAATACGGCAAATTTTCCTACATAGCCCGCTATAGGGAGTTGAATATCCTTCTTCTATATATCCTTGGGCCTCAAATATGGCCGACTTAAATTCCGGTTTATCAGTGCCGTTCTAATTTTATTTAAAAAATGTAAAACTATGATGTAGGGTAGACGTGTGGTAGACTCAATAATTTGTTATTCTATTTTACGTTGTGAATAAATGTTGGTAGTTATTAAAATTGTTATAAAAATATATAATTCTAATAAAAATAGATAAGTTATAATAAGTATTTATTAACACAAACATCCGATACGCTACTGAAGCAGGTAAGTCAAATTAACGTATCAAAATTCTTTGACATCTGATCTTTGACAAGTAGTAAATAAACTGTTTTAAACTCGGTTTACTACACGTATGTATATTATATAGTCACTTACTAGAGAAAAGTTGTTCCATTATTTCACTCAATTTTTGCCGAGATCTACCGCACGCTACACAACCAACTATTTTAGAATCTTTTTCGATAAATCGCGATAGTGTCACTGTTAATTTAAGTTCTGCCACAATTTCCATCTAGATTTACTACCTTTATACAACTATCAGTAGTAGAATAAATAATAAACAACATAAAATAAGCTCCGTAAAGACTGACAAATCCACAAAATTTCAAATCAAATTCAATTGTGTCAAATGAATCGTCAAACAGAACTGTTAAGGATCCCCACCCTAGAGTGCTTTTATGGCGCTTTTTCCGCCCACCATGCATGAATACATGGATAGCATTATGCTCCTTCCTTAGTCTTCTTATTCAAAGGGTTCTCGGATGCCACAGTATTTTTGTGCCAAATTTGGTTAAAATCGGTTTAGCGGTTTTTGAGTTATCGTGTTACAGACGGACAGACAGACACTATGAAAATATTTTGTATTTAGGTCATTTATTCATGATTTTTCATTTATGACCTAAATAACTCATTTTGAGCGAAATTAAAAAAACTTTTTTTTGTCGATCTTAATAGCCTACCATACTATTGGTATGGTCGGCTAAAAAACATGGTGAGTACAAAAAATTGGTATATCCCAACGTTAAATAATTTCATGATCTAATTTTTTCAATTATATATTTTTATGTGAAATTGAAATTACATTCTATGAAATAAGCTGTTTAAAAAATTCTAACTCTTTTATTTTCTTAGTACAATAATTATTGTTTTTTACATTTTTAGCATTACTTTGAAAATTGGTATTATTTACTTAAACAATACCACTACATGACACCAAGAACTTTAAATACAAGGTCCTGTTACGTCCCATTCGATGTAATTTAAAATGTCAATATCGGTCCTTCTCTGTGATCCAAAATATCTGAAAAAGAATAAACATGTCGGAAATTATTTTAAAAAATTCCCAAATAAACTTTGAATGTTCTTGACAGAATGGTGGATTGGCTGAATTTAAAAATTTAACATAATATGGTGAAGATGTGAGAATAATACCTTTTGCTATACTCCACCATGGCAATGTGACATAGGTAAGAAAGGCATTCAGTGGTATGGATTGTGCACGTTTGTTTTCTTTCCAGAAATGAAACGTTTGAGTGAATCCTCGCATGGTCCATAAGGGATTATATGCGCCATCTCCCAATTCTGCAAAAATACCAACATTCATACTAAATTTAACAGTGAAATGTAATAATTTATTTCTGCCTACACTAATAATACCTCCAAATTAATTTTTTAGGGTTCCGTACACAAAGGGTAAAAACGGGAACCCTATTACTTAAGACTTCGCTGTCCGTCCGTCCGTCCGTCTGTCACAAAGGTCTATCTTATGAACCGTTATAGCTAGACAGTTGAAATCTTTACAGATAATGTATCTATGTTGCCGCTATAAGAACAAATACTAAAAACAAAATTAAATAAATGTTTCTAAATAAAAAAAGTACTTTCACTAAACATTATCTTTTAAGTAATAACTTTACATAGAATCTTTAAAGTCCTCGGGGCCGCGTGGTTAAAGCGTTAGGACTTTACGCTGCTATGACGTTGGAGCCGTAGTAAGGCAGGTTCGAATCCTAGTCAAGGCGACTTTTTTTCAAGGCGAATCGTTTTTTAATTTTTACATATTTATTTTTACTTTTTACATATTTATTATTGATTAATACAATTTTTAGTAATGTGTTTCTTCGTTTTTTTTTAAATTACTTATACGCGAATTCAAAATTTCAGCTAAATCGGAAAAAAAGTTTGTAATAATATATAGTGTCTAATTTTGTATAGATAACTAGCGTGTACCAGCGACTTCGTTCGCGTCGAATTAATCATTTGTAATGGTGGTGATAAAGCAAAGCAAGTATTTCCATTAACATACAAACTTGGTAAAATTTTCTCACATTTATGTCAGCATGAGAAAAAACAATATGGCGATATTATTATATAACTTGGTAATATTTAAGGGGTAGTTTCATCTCGTTGGAATTTGACTTTCGAAAAATCCGTTTGCCAAAAATAAGCTTTTTACGTCAAGCAGTTTAAGCAGAATCGTGGTTAAGAAATTACCCAACTTTTTCGAACACCCTGTATGATTTTTTAAAAAATTTCAAAATATGTAAAAAGAAACAAAATAAATTATGCGTGTCCAAGCGTTTTCCCGAAAGACTAACAGTTTTTTAAATAACAAATATTGTAATATTTGAGGGGCGTTTTCACCCTCTTCGAATTTGAGATTCGAGAAACCCCTCCTTATCGAACCTTAACACCCCACAGTCAATCCGTTTGCCAAAAATCAGCTTTAAACGTCAAGCAGTTTAAGAAGAATCGTGATTACTCAATGGTCATATTTTATGAAACACCCTGTATAAATTTAGAAAAAATCTTAAAAACAACAAAATAAAATATACGTGTTTAAGAGTTTTTCCGAAAAACTCACCGGTTTGTAAATAAAAAATATTCTAATATTTGAGGGGTGATTTCACTCCCTTAGAATTCGAGTTTCGAAAAATCCCTTCTTATCGAACCTCTACACCCTAAAGTCAATATATTTTCCAAAAATCAGCTTTTTACGTCAAGCGTTTTAAGCAGGATCGTGATTAATCAATGACCAGATTTTTCAAAACACCCTGTATACATTTTTAAAAAATCTTAAAATATGTAAAAAACAAAATAAAATATACGTGTTTAAGCGTTTTTTCGGAAAGTTGACCGTTTTTTAAATAAAAAATATTGTAATATTTGAGGGGTGGTTTCACTCTCTTGAAACTGGAATTTCGAAAAATCCCTTCTTATCGAACCTCTACACCCTAGAATCAACCTGTATGCCAAAATTGAGCTTCTTACGTTGAGTGGTTAGAGCAGGATCGTGATTAATCAGTATGTCAGTCACTTAAGGATTTTATATACAGTTCGCCTGTTGGATCTGTGTCTATGAAAGGAATGCGGACAAAAAACATTTAAATAAACAGCAATATATTTTATACGTCGACTTGACGAGTACGTCACCACAAATTGATCCGCCCACTCATTTTATTGGCTACTTGCAAATTTGTCGAAGTTTTATTGATGGGACGCGTTGTCTAATTTTTTAAGAAAAACATCGAGAGAATATCGTTTCCCCTCTCACGGATACCCCGTAGCCACAGAACGGATAGACGTACTGTATTAGTATAGATGAATGGTAAGAAAGCCTTCGTCCGCGAGTCCGACTCGCACTTGACCAATTTTTATTACTTTAGTAAGTAGGACATTAAAAGAGACCATTTGATTTAATTAATTATAAAACTGTTAATATGTTATAAAAAGAGTGTAGTGTTATACAGGGTGATTCACGGCCATGGCACGTTAGACGTTTGTGGAGAACCGGTGATAGGATTTTTTTGAAAATTTAGATTTTTGCATAAAGGCACTGTTTGTTATTGTCTAAATTATTTTCAGCGTTACCGTGTTGCCGCTTCATAGTAAAAGTGGTAGCGTCTTCGTTATTTTAAATGGAACACCCGGTATATTATTATATTTTTTCAAAACTACTTACATATATCGCAACCATATCTCAAAAATTTTCTATTATACTTAACCTATACCGATCTCTAATAGTTTTCGAGATAAAAAATAAAATATGTGTAAAATTATCAAAAACATGATCTTGAATAAGCATTGGTTAAATCATAAATTTGGCATATTGAAAGCTAAAATTTCGTTTATAGGTTAAGGAAAGTCGACATATTCGATCTGTCCAAATCAACTGATTGGATACCAAACAGAAAAGTCAGAAAAAATAATTATTTCCGATATTTGTAAAATCGCTTAAATTATTGTTATTTTAAAATTTAAATTCCAGTCTATGTATATTATTTAAAAAATTGGAACCCAAATAAAACTGTTTTTCAAAGATATATCATGTTTCTATATCTAAACCTTCTGGTTTCTTCAGTAAAACCATTTAAAAGGTACCTAATAATTATATTATACAGAGTGTCCCAGAAATAAGTGCAAGTATTGTAACTGGTAGTATAGTTCAACCCCAGAACCCCGCCTATGAGGTTTTTATTCTGGTTTTTATTCTGGTTCTCAAAATTTTAGCAAAAAATCTTTTTTTTGGAAATTTTCAAAGTAAAACGAGATCTACCACCCCTTAAAATACTTGCACTTATTTCTGGGACACCCTGTATATTTGATATCAATTAAACTTTTAGTTACGTAATCGAAGGCGCGATTTTTAAATTCACTGTTGCTAACCATGGCAATATTCGGCGCCATGCTGACTAACTAGAATTTAAATTTCGCGCTGGGGATTCAGGTGGTACCCCGCTGTAAAAAAATGTCAAGTTGCCGCATTTATTTATTTATTTCCTGACATTTTCAAAATGTTTACTAACGGACCTTGCCGTCGAACATTGTTCTTTTTAGAACCTCTTTTAGTGCGAAGTGTACAAGAAAGCTTAATAGCCGTAAAAAACTCATTGCAACTTTATTAGAATATTTTGAACGGGAAAGTAGTTGTAATGTCCCACATGTCCCTAAGGTGCTGTTAAGAAGGTGAGTTTTGTTGATTTGAAAATAACTATTTATATGTACAGTGTGGGTTGACCCACCAAATTCGACGCTTTTAAATGGAAACACCCTTTTCTATAGGAGATAGGCGAAAACTAATATCGGTGTCTGGAGCTCAATTTTCACCAAAAACATGATGGTGAAAACCGTACATCAATATCTGTTACCGTTTCGGAGTTTCGGAGTTTTTCCAAAATGTTAATGTCATAACGCAAAATAAGATATAAAAATGCTATATTCTGATGAATCCAAAAAACTTATGCTTAATGTAGTAAACTATTTTCAAAACGATTTAGGATCTCGATTTAAGGCAATTCAAAAAGCATCCGAAGCACTAAAAGTCCCAGAATGCACATTATATAATCTAGAAAAACCAAACAGAGCTACAGATTTCGAATTTAGAAGAAATATGTCTGCAAGCGTTTCCCGGAGCAAAATCCGAATTACTAAGAATACCCTACATTGTTTGAGGGAAGTAATTTACAAAATGTATGCGCGAAAGGAAAATCACAGTAGAAACTATTTTCCTGCAATTTATCGAAGAGTCTCCAGAAACTAAGATTTCCAAAAGTTCGTTATATTTGGGAATTAAAAAAATGGGTTTTCATTTCAAAAAACCGGATGGAAGAAAACAGTTATTGGAAAGCCTGAATCAGATTAAAAAGAATATTATTTTTGAACAAATACCATGCTGCTAAAAGCGAAAAGCTCTTTAAACCTGTTTTTCTGTAGAATTTGTACTTAAACGAGCCCTTAAATAAATATTATTACTGCTTGCTCGACTTCTTGTTATATTATTTATTATACTTTTAGTGCATCAGACGCTTTTTGAATTGCCTTAAATCGGATCCTAAATCGTTTTGAATATAGTTTACTACATTAAGCATAAGTATAAGTTAAGATATTCTTTGGTATAAGCCTTAAATCGAGATCTTAAATAATATAGGTATTTTTTTAAGAAAACTCGGTATCTAGTTAATAAAACGATATTTTTAAAATTAGTGCGCTTCTTTTATATTTTTTTTATTACGTCAACATCTTTAGAATTTCATAAAATTAATTTTTATTATTATAAACCGCCACTGATAATATGAAATTTCAAGTCACTCCGCCAATGCCATAAGAAATATGTCAAGCATTTGGCATGACAAAGGTCATAACCTAATTTTTTTCATGCGGGTTTAGATGGTGCAAGAAGCCGCATACGTTAAGTTACTAAAACGGCTGGTACCTCTAAATAGGTATTAAAAATACTATATTTATATGTACAGTGTGGGTCAAATTCGACGCTTTTAAATGGAAACACCCTTTTCTATAGGAGATAGGCGAAAACTAATATCGGTGTCTGGAGCTCAATTTTCACCAAAAACATGATGGTGAAAACCGTACATCAATATCTGTTACCGTTTCGGAGTTTCGGAGTTTTTCCAAAATGTACATTTTTAACAAATCGCCATACCTTTTTTGATATGGAAAATTTTGTATTTCTATGAAAATATTTCCAAAGCACCTTTTTACGTAGAATTTAATAGTTTAAGTATAATTTTTTTTTTGATTTATCAACAGAAAAAATGATTTTTTATTTGGGACACCCCCTATATTTTTAATTAATTGAAAAGAATTTAAAATTACCTTTCCAAAAATATAGCACACTTGATATTTTGTTATAATCCCCTTCAAATATACAGAATTTTTAAAAGTTCGCCACTTTTAACTAGTATAGGCTTTGGACCCCTTAATGAAACTCGAAAACATATTTTTCCAGCAAGACGACGCACCGCCTCTGACCGCTGAAGTTATCAACAAATTTTTGCAGCCAATTTAAAGAATAATTGAAGAGCTAACCAAGATCACAGCCGTTGGCCGTCGAGGCCGCCTGACTTAGTGCCCATGGATCTAATCCTATGGATATATTTGCGGGAGAATAAAGGTTCCTTATTCTTCCGTATAATCTAGACAAGAATTAGAAATGCTTAGCAGCTATGAGAGGGTATCTTTCATCCCCACTGAGTTAATGAATTTCGCGAGAAATGTTCAAAAACTGCCCCGTCTGTCCATAACAGAAGACTGTCGATAAGTCGAACACCTGTAGCAAAATCTCATATCTTGGTTTGCTATTTATTTTTATTGTTATTAGATATAGTTTAAATGGGTCGATGTTGGTTAAATATAGTTTAAATAGTTATAAAATTCTGCATCTCTCATAGCAAATAAAATTTTCCATAGCAAAAAAGTTACAGCGATTTGTTAGAAATGCATATTTTTGAAAAACATCCCGTAAAGGCTGATTCATGGTACACCGGGCCGTACCCGAGCCGGGCACGTTCCGTAAAGTAGACACCGAGCCACGTCCGGGCCTTCAATATATGCTACACCGAGTGGACAACGGGGATCATGTCCATGCCGATTATATTCTAGAAAACAGTGTTGCCGCAGTGGTACATTTGTACCAAATTTGATACTTTTAATTCTATTTGGTACAGTGGTACTACATTTTCAAATCCAGGATGATTTGGTACAATAATTATTTCCAACGCGCACCGAAAATGAATAGATATTTAATAATTATTGTCGTTGATATTGCATTAAACGCGCTTACCGATACCATTCGGAGACAATCCGCATTAATTAACGACGTATTATAAACGTTGTAATGTCTATAGCGTTGCCTATATTAAATAACCCAAAGAAAAAACTTGAAAATTTACTGTTTCTAACATGCTTCTATATTTGCGTTTTTTAACTAAAATTTAAGTTTTCCAAGTATTGTGTGTAGTATTAGAATTACTTAGATTTCTTCAACCTATACATACTTATAATTGGGTTTTCTGAATTTCAATTTCATGTTTTTCGTCTCGATTTGTGTCTTTCTCCAGGAAGTTTTTTTATGTAGAAATTTATGAAGAAATTCACAACGACCAAACCAGTTAAAGTCATTTGCAGATGTATTTTGTTGTGCTTTAAAAAATTGTACCAAAGTGGTACATTTTTAGTTTATAATGTGGTACGCGCTAAAAGTTGGGTGCGGCAACACTACTAGAAAACAGTCGCTATAGGCCCGTAGACGAACGAAGTATTTAGCCCGGGCGACTCATTTATGTTTGCCGCTATGGTTTGCCGCAACGGGGCCGGACCGTAGCGGATCCGAGGAAAAATGTACACCAACATTTCTCGGACGGGGCACGGACGCGTTCCGGCGAAGCTCGGCCCGTGCTCGGCTTAGCATGAATGCATAAGTATAAATAACATTTGACAATGTTTGGCCGTGCCTTCACCGTCGCACGGCCCCGGCCCGTCACGGTGTACCATGAATCAGCCTTAACTCCGAAACGGTAACAGATATCGAAATGCGGTTTTCACCATCATGTCTTTGACAAAAATTGAACTCCAGACACCGATATTAGTTTTTGTCTATCTCCTATAGAAAAGGGTGTTTCCATTTTAAAGCGTTGAATTTGACCCACCCTGTACATATATTTATTTTTTGATTCCTAAAATATTTTGATTAAAAGAAAATACGTAAAATTAGTCAACGCTGTGCCAGTCAAGATTAATCACGTGACTAAAAGTTTATTTGATATAAATAAAGCATCTAGATTGATGAAAGTATTTTGATTGCTTGTGATGGGGCAGTGTAAATCTGTGTTGCAGCAGCAAAGTCCGACATAAAGTGTAGTTTTTTATATAATATATAACTTAATAGTGTTATACCGTTAAAATCTTACCATTCAGGTATTTTTTGTTAAGGTCACACCAGTAGTATATGTTAGTACCATCGGGGGTTACTCTTTTAGGCGGAATCACGTGCTTTTGTCCTCTTACATAAGTTTTCCCATTCTTTTTTGAATTTTTTGGTAGCGTACAGTAGCTGTAAATATTTTTGATGGTGAGCTTGTTGTAGTTTCCATCAAAATTTCTGTTGGAAGCATTGAACTTAATTCTAGACGCGTTCTTGTTGGTTTGGTTATCATCGGGTGTGTTTACGTAATTATTTACATTATCCACACTAACACGCTGTGGTTCCTTTGTAGATATATTGTCCGATATGCATATTTTCTTTATTTCCTGTACACAAGGCAATTCCTCTTTACCGTTGACGGTAATGTAGGGATTTTCAGTAGTACTTTTCTCCAAAGAAGTATTACTTTTGTTACTTTTAATTGAAGCCCTGCTAGGAGGTCTGTCTTCAACTGAGTCGCTGTTCAAACTGATAGCATCGTCCGCAAATTCAAACTCAGTATTAAACTTGTTATTTTTTCGTTTTCCTTCTTTCACCACTTTAAGCTGCTTACTCTTTTTCTTTACTTTTTCCTTCCCCACCTCATATTCCGATTGGTTCAGTAAATTAGTCACGTGCGAGGTACAAACGCACTTATTCTCTGGTGGCCCCAGCGGGGCTTTTAAGGCGCATTTTAGGGGGTTCAAACAAGGCGGTCTGTCATACATTTCGAGCAGGATGACGGAACCACGCTTCCTTCTTTGGAAACAGCCACAGCAGCTCGATTTGGACATAGAAGCAGGACCGGACTGGCCTACAACAAGCAAAAAATTTTATAAGTATTTAGGCCATGATTTTTTGTACCAAATAGGTCCAAAAACTATTTATAATTATTATAAAATTAATGTTTTGGACCTATTAAAGCACTAATTCGTACATTTTAAGCAGCTACATTTGAAATTTCTAATCTAATTCGACTAAATATGGACCTAGGATGTTATATCTATTGTTTGTTTAACCAGTGTCCTGCCTCTACTTCCAATTGACTTTACCCTCGAATGTTTTTAAAACTCGTACTTCTCAATTGTGTCCTTTTATGAATGTTTCGGCATATAAGTGTTTAACGATTTTCTTCATATAACAAAACATTATATATAGTCAAATAGCTTTATCAGATACAGAAATTATACTTCGGTACTGAAACCATTGCTTAATTCGTCGACCGGGACTTATCAGGCGGATTGTGTACCTTTTGGGGAGTAGTTTTAGAAGAAAAAATTGTAACACCGTGCTCAGTCAGCTTTGGCCGAAAAATGGCTCCAAATGGCCGAAAAGTCAGTTTTTTGCAAATATCTGCCAAAATATGCAATTTACAACATTTTGCTTGAAATAAAAAAATAAAGCTTAGGTCATTATCTAGAAAAATGGTCCTTATCATTTTTTACGTAAAATTAGTAGTTTTCGAGATATTCCGCCTCGAAAATCCCTGAATTTTCTCTCCGAGTCTTAACGCCCCGTAAGATAGATTTCATAAGCGTATCATTGATTGATAGGACAAATTGTTTAATAACTCAGTTAAAACTTAAAATTTTTTGATGATTCATAGTTCTTTTAAAAAGTAGAATCAACAGCTCTCCGGGCAAAACCGGGCAAACATTCCTTAACCCAAAAATTATCGGATTTTTACAAACTTATTCATATTTTCACTAATAATAACTTATTTGTCAAGATCTTTTTTAACAGTTGCTCTTAGAGTCTTCATAAGCAACTCACAAAGTTTGAAATATTTGTTTAATCACATTTTAATAAAAAAAACAACTATTTGTGAGTGGCTTTCCCACTTTTTGTGATTTCAGGAAAGTATCGCTAACAAAAGAAAATTGTATTATTACGAATAGTCGAATTGGTTTTTTTACCAACAACTTTACGAAAAAATTGGCGCCAGGAGGCACGTATAGCCGCCCATACTAAAATATGTTAATAAAAAGTTAGGCAGTTCTTTTAGTTTCAAAGTAAAGGAATTTTTTCAAATTTTTTTTATCTCAAAAACTGCGACTTTGACTGATTTTGATGTTATTACAAATTTTGTTGCAAATATTATTCCTAATCTTAAATTGAAAACCGCGTTTCGCTAGCTACTGTAATTTTGGAGTTACGATTTTTTAAAATGTTTAACCCCCTCCCATATGCCCTTACCAACCCCCCACCCCCACCAAAAACTAATAGCACAAAATATCTAGCTACGCAACAGAAAAATACTCGAAATAAAAGAGCTAAAATTGCACAAATAAAATACTAGATGGCGCGACAATATCATAATCAGAATATAATTGGAAATTTTCAATTTTCGGTTTTGGATCGACGTAGATCGACGGCACGTCGACGGCCTTGAAGCTCGGTTAAATATGCACAGTTGCCAGATTCAGAAAGACTTTAATTGGTATCCCATTCTTTTTCTGGTGTATAATAATTTCTTTCTATTCTTCGTTTCTTGTCAGATACACATATATTAATTATTCGTTTGGCTTTTAAAATAGTTTTAATTTTAAGTATATTATTAGATAACATATGCTCTCAAAATACATTTTTAATATACACTACTTTATTATGTTAACTAAGAAAATAACTTCAATTACCTTTAAAATTAATAATATACAGGGCGATTGATAGTGATATTTATTACTGCTGAAACGTTAGTAATGAAATATACGTTTAATAATAATGAAAATTATTTATTAAAATGCAGTACAAAAATGTTAATTGACTAAAAAATACTATAATAACAAATTTTTTCTGTTTGCCACGTTATTTATATAGACCTAGGTAGATTTTAAAAGTGACACAGGTACAATTAATAATATATTAGTTCGGCATAAAAATTGCTGTCACGACATCGTACAATAAATTAAAATTCGTAAAATAAATTAAAATTATTAATTAAACAAATCTTTATAAAGAAACGCAAGTATATCAAATTTGGGCCCAATCGAACGCCAGGAAATGGTATCGTAATATGGTACTACATTATGGTACCCCTTGATATGCTTCATGGTATTGCATAATATTGCAATGTCATCAAAAATACGCAAGTATAATCAAATATGAGCCCAATCGAACGTCAGGAAGTGGTATCGTAATATGGTACTACATTATGGTACCCTTGATATGCTTCATGGTACCATAATATTGCAATGTCATCAAAAATACGCAAGTATAATTAAATATGAGCCCAATCGAACGTCAGGAAGTGGTACCGTAATATGGTACTATATTAAGGTACCACTTTATATGCACCATAATCCCATCATATTACAATGTCACCGAAGATACTTACTATATCAAGTATAAGTCCAATCGCACGCCGGGAAATGGTATCGTATATGGTACTATTATGCTACCTCTTGATATGCTTCATGGTACCATAATATTGCAATGTCATTAAAAATATGCAAGTATATATCAAATATGAGCCCAAATGAACGTCAGGAATTAGTATCATAATATGGTACTATAGAAGGTACCTCTTTATATGCTTCATGGTACCATAATATTACAATGTCACTGAAGATACGTAATAAAACAAGTTTAAGCCCAATCGAACGCCATGTATCGTAATATGGTACTATATTACGGTATCACTTGGATATGCTTCATGGTACCATAATATTGCAATGTCATGAAAAATACGCAAGTATATATCAAATACCGTCTCATACCGAAAAAAACGGCGTCCAGTTGGCTGGGAAAAGACGATCCCATATAAATTTACACATAAAATGACAGCGATTTTCATTTCATAGCCATCGCTAACGCCGTGTTTTCCCGATCATACGGTATGAACACAATCGAACGTCAGGAAGTGGTGTCATAATAGTCGATTACAATCAAAATTCAGGATTCAGTTAGAATCAAACATCAGGAAGTGATTTTAATTCAGCTCGTAAGATTTAACTCCAACTAACATGGCAAGTTAAATACTTATATCTATTTTAATACGTTTAAATGATGTAGCAAATTTGAAGGTAGGCTTTATCAGGAAGTATTACAAAATAAATTACACAATGGCAACACTGCATAAAATTCTTTTAAATTTTGTTTGTAGAAAACTGTTTTCTTTTAAATTTATCGCCCTCTATTATGTACTAGCGAAACTACCGCATCAAAATATCTGATTTGGAGACAGGCTTTAAAAGCCTGTCTCCTTTTGAGACCTACGATTTTATACATGTAACGAGGCTTCTGTTGCGTAGCTAGATATTCTGTGCTAATAGCCAGAATCTCGGGTGCCACAGTATTTTTATGGAAAATTTGGTTAAAGTCGGTTTAGCGGTTTTTGAGTTATCGTGTTACAGACAGACAGACAAACAGACACCATGAAAATATTTTGTATTTAGGTCATTTATGACCCAAATAACTCATTTTGAGTGAAATTAAAAAAACTTTTTTTTCCGATCTTAATAGCCTACCATACCTGTTAGTATGGTCGGCTAAAAAAGTACCAGGATTATTTTTTAGCTAAGGACCCAATCTTCCATTTGATCATGAAATCCTTCTTTGGTCTTTTAGAGCCGTTTTTAAGCGTTTTCTCGGGACTTTACAAAAAGTGTCAGGACTTTTTTTGTAGATAATGACCTAAGCTTCATTTTTTATTCCAAGAAAAATTTTGTAAATTGCATATTTTGGCAGATATTTGCGAAAAACTGATTTTTAGGCCATTTAGAGCCATTTTTTCGGCCAAAGCTGGTGTTACGATTTTTGCCCCTTACGAAACTACTCCCCAAAAGGTACACAATCTGCCTAAAAAGTCCTGGTTGACGAATTAAGTCTCTTTTCGTGTCCTTTTTTACTGGACTATTAGTAATTATGCCACAGCTAATAATTTAAAATGTGATATAGTCACTTACCGTCTCTTAAATCGCCTGCTTCAATTTCACTGACGCCATTATCCCAATTGTCCAGTCCTTCGCTCTCTGACCTGGCTTTGACATCCAACTTGGTCCTCCAACTGCCTCTCACAAAATTATTTATATTCGCGCTGGGATCGCTTAAACGTCTTTGTGATCTGTAGAGGTAAAAATCTTCCGGATCATCCTACAAATAAAAATTGATATTTCTAATTTTCTATATTTTATCTTCTGGTTGTATGAATATTTCTAAAATTTTGGAAATATTTCTCTATCATTTATCAAGAAAATAGGCCTCTAAATGCGAAGTTTTGGTAAAAACTTGAAATTTTGATATAAGTTACTCAGAAAGATCTAAAAATTTTCACCCCAATTCACCCCGAGAGGGGGTGAAAAAATAAAATAATTAAATAAAATTATTTTTTTTACATTTTGGAGAAACGGTAAGAACTAGAAAAAAAGTTGAAATAAAAGTTGTGGAGCGTCCAATTTTACATAGAAATTATCTCTATACTTTTCTTGCTCAGATCAAAATTAACCGAGATAGGGTGGCTAGAAGCTAGGGGATGATACTAGAAATTTAAAAAAAAATTTGTTGCTGAAAAATTCATATTGTTACGTTTTTCGTCGGTTCCGTGTGGATAGAAAGTCACAATTTATTTAAACACAATTTATTTAACACTAAATAACAAACAATAACTATTAAAAAAACTTAAAGAACTATTTATAACTTATTTACAATTTATCTAACTATTTATCTAACAGGAATTTATTTTGAATATAGCGCGGCAATTGTAACTGTACGCGTCGACCGGTTGTTTATCTCTATCCTCCTCAGGCCTCAGGTGTCTGCCTATATATGAGAGCAACAGACAATCCAGATTTGTCCCGTCAATTATTAAGGTGCGTATTCATTATCCGAACGAACGAACGAACCAATGTTCGCTAGTGGTATGGACGGGGACCGTACGATAGAACCGCACGAGAAGATCGGACGCGAACGCCTTTGATGTACCGACTCGAAATGGATTGTCGAGCGAACGAACGGCCGCATGCGTTCGGTCCCCGTCTAAATATACCTGACTTTCATTCGTTCGTTCGTTCGGATAATGAATACGCACCTTTAGCCGTTCTAGAAGGTCGGCGTCGCCAAGCCTAAGGCCGAGTTCACACGGTACGGGTCCGCAACAATATATTTAAGCAACAATACATTTTTATTTAATTTGTTTGGAAAATTATAAATTTCAATTACATTTTTTTTAAATTCACCCCAAGAAGGGGTGAAAAATATAAATAAAGTGTTTTTTTTTCAAAGTTCAGAGAAAACGGTAAGGATGAATTTGAAAAAAAGATTTCAAATAAAAGCTGTTCCCTAAATTAAAAATAACTTAAGAGTCCATTTCACTAGTCGAAAAAAGTAGCACAATAAGCGTTCGGCATTTAACGTTTTATGTAAAACTGGCTAGGTATTTTTACGCAAATGAAGAAGGAAATTAAAAATAAAGGATTATACTATATCCGTATTGTAGCACATTTTTAGAAAACTTCTTTATTTTTAAGATTTTAATGGTCAAACATCAACAAAATATTCTTTACGTTTGGAGTTAAATTTTCTCGAAAATAAAGACATAATTTAAAATTCCGTTACAATACGGAAATAGATTGAAGTTTTGTGATTACAGTGATATATAATTTATATGGTTTTGTTTTGTAACAAATTTCTCTCTATTTTATGACAAATGCTGAAGCTCTGAAAACCTTAATCAAGTCTTAATCCAAGCACGTGTGTTTGGAATTTTGGGTGTTGCTTAACACGACAGGATCGGGCTAAGCCTTAGGCAGATATAGGAGAAATATAATATATACAGGGTCCGGCAATAGTGCGTCGGGCATCTGTAGCTCCTAGAATAAAAAACTTGAGAATTTTGTTTAAGTGCAAACCTAAAGTATGTACCAGGACGTATTTCAGGAAAATATGTAAACTTCTATAGGGTGGCTCAAAAAAGTGTCAGTGGACCTGGATGATTTTTTTTAAATGGAACACCCTGTATATTATTGCATTTTTGGATTCTTTTCAGATCACTTTACATAACCCTAAGATATGAATAAATATATTTCGATAGTTTCAGAGATATTAAAAATAAATCAAAATATATATTTTTCAGCCCTTCTTAAAAAATTATTAAAAATACAGGAACTGTTCTGAAATCAAAAGTATATTAGGTATTTACTTTAGATGGTCTGTTCTTACTTTGCTATAAATATGGTATCAAAATCATACAGGATGTTCAATATTCTACGTCAAACTTTCTAAAATATAAAATATTTTTTCTTTGTTTTTTTAAATGGAACACCCTGTATATTATTTTTTTATTAGATCGAGAGTTAAAAAATGAACATTTTTTGTATTTAGAGTATTTCAAAATTTTTAACGGTTTCGCAGATACGAGAGAAAAATTATTGGGTAGCTTTGATAAAAATTTACTGTGGAAAATGCCATATGAAATATAAAACTGCAAATATCTGCGAAATCGTTAAAATTTTTGAAATACTCTAAATACAAAAAATGTTCATTTTTTAATTCTCCGTCTATTGAAAAAATTATATACAGGGTGTTCCATTTAAAAAAACGAAGAAAAATTATTTTATATTTTAGAAAGTTTGGCGTAGAATTTTAAACATCCTGTATGATTTACGATTTTCATATTTATAACAAAGTAAGTACAGACCATCTAAAGTAAATGCCTAAAATAGTCTTGATTTCAGAACAGTTCTTGTATTTTTAATATTTTTTTTTAAGAAGGGCTGAAAAATATATATTTTTGATTTATTTTTTAATATCTCTGAAACTGTCGAAATATATTTATTCATATCTTAGAGTTATGCAAAGTGATCTGAAAAGAAGCCAAAAATGCAATAATATACAGGCTGTTCCATTTAAAAAAAATCATCCAGGTCTACTCACACTTTTTGAGCCACCCTATAGAAGTTAAAATATTTTCCTGAAATACATCCTGGTACATATTTTAGGTTTGCACTTAAACAAAATTCTCAAGTTTTTTATTCTAGGAGCTACAGATGCCCGACGCACTATTGCCGGACTCTGTATATTTCCTTGGGCCACACACCCGCTTTACTCGACCCCTGAGAGCGGACCGAACAAACAGCGTAATAGACTCTTAATATACAGTCTTTAAAATACAAAGTACCTAGTCTTTTTCGCTTCATGATGGAACAGACAATATTTTCTAAGCATATTACCTACCTCCCAATCCGAATCCCACATATCGGTGGCACAAAATCCGGGCTCAGAAGTTGGAGTTTCTACACCGGAGCCTTTGGGTTTTGTCACCGCCATTTCAGCATGGCCTTTGCCTTGAGGCCCTTTCATTCTCACAAATTCGCAGCGCTGTGTTGCCGAACTTGAAAACAGTCCGAAAGTCATTCTTTGTGCCATTTTTGTGCCTAAACTCGATTGCTGAAATAAACAACAATTATTGACAATTTCAAATGTTAATAAAATTGCCGAAAAAAATGTTAACGCGTAAAGGAGGGCGTAATTAGGGCATTGTTGGGTGCAATAACATTCAATAACTCAACTTTCCTGGATATTCAATTCTCCCGAAACAACATTTTATAGCTTCATAGTTTCTCACACCGATTCCACCAAAAGGAAAAATGGATTCAAGCAGTTCGACGAAACAAGTGAGTAAACAAAGTGCCCATTACATAATCAAAAAATTAAATAGACATATACTATGAGAAGGATAACATATATAATTTGCAATATTAATGGTATACTCTTTTTTTAATCAACTAGTGCTTAAATTTTTTATGAATATCTTCTAAAATTATAATTCTGGGCCTTTGAAAAATTTCGTTATAGCCGAAATGACCCTAAATTTATGTCCTCACTAGCAAAACCGTTGCGCGTAAAATAGGGTTGCCAACCGTCCTCTATTCCAGAGGATAGTCCTCTTTTTGAACTCACTGTCCTCTTTTCTCTTGCGCATTGAAAAATCCCTCTTTTTTACATACCAAACTCAAAATAAAACAACCAATAAAACTTGCACCAAATAATTACACCAATAAAACTTCTAAATGACGTACCAGTACTTAATCCTAAAAATAATATGCCGCGTGTATTTTGATATGGATTTAGAATTAGAAATTTCTAAATCTGAAATTATACGTCAAAAATTTATATTACCCTTTAAGATTAAATCTCCATCGTAAAACAAGCAAATAGATTTGTCAGTTTTCTGTTTTTGCCGAAAAAAAAAATAATAAAATATTTTGGACGTCATAGCTATTCTTTGCATTTTGTTTGAAGAATAGTAGTTATGACGTCATTCACACGGTTGACTTAAAACTTTGACGCAAAATAGTGTAAGTTAAGACGTTTAATTTTGCTTCAAAATTACTTAGGTGTGGTTATAAATTGCTAATAGTTATTAATGATACAAGTTCGATACGAACATCATAATGAAACGCGTGCAACGTTAAGCCACCAGGCGTTAGCCGAGTTTCATTAAAAAGTTCGTATCGAATGTGTATCATTCAAAATTTAATCTACGACGCGACACGAGGGACGATCGAAAGAGATTTTATTTAATTTAAAATATCAGAGATATCCTCATAAAAATTAAAATTCCAAATTATCAGGTGCCGATATTAGTCGACGCCGTGGTAACCGTGCTTGTTGATTGCAGTTGATTGTTTCCATTTTGACTTTGACAACTCAATTATTGATGTTCAATTTTGTGTTAAACGTTCAGTTTTAGCAAAGAATAATATTAATATGGGTGATTCTGATTCTGAAAGTGTCCCTTCGGATATTGAAGGCATTGCGCAAAACGTTGTCGATTCCCTACTTCCCGAAAGACAAACGTACGAGCAAGCCTATGTAAAACCTGAAGATTGGTGTAATGGGAAAGGAATCAAGAATAGTAGTAACGAAAAGGTTCTCCTGGCATATTTTAAACATCTTTCAAAACATAAATTCCTTCAGATTTTTGCCAGTATTCTGTTTTAGACAATGTTTTTTAAAAATGGTGGGACAATTTGTGTTTTGTAATAACTCTTAATTATTTTTTATCATGGAGTTTAATTGTCGTACACCTGGTTTCCGAAGGATACAATGGTAAGTAAATTAAACATATCTACTTACAGTTATAGATTTTTTAAATTAGTACTGCTAATAAATGCTACTTGCAGAGCAGTTATTTAATTTTTTTACGGTGCATGTAAGGAATTAAGGACGCGCGTTTTTTTTTATGATCAGCAGATAATTACATCTGATTTAATTTGTTTTGATTATTTCAGGTCCCAAACGGAAACAAACTGGGAATCTTGCCTACACCAAAATTATATACCTAGCCGTTTCCAATTCACTTCAAAGGGAGGAAAATTATGTAAAACTGCCTGCTATTTGCTGAAAACCACCAAAGATTAAATTATAACTGTAACAACTTAATATATACTATTTCTAGTATTTTTAATATATTTTTTAATTAATATCCGACATATAAGAACACTTTGTATGCTTTTAATTCAGTTGATTTATCGTGTATAATATGTTCGACCTAATTAAAAGCACACAAAGTGTTCTTACATGTATGTCTAAATATATTTTAAATTAACTAAAACAACCCCCCTTCCCCGCACCCCTCTCTTCCATTAGTATTTCTTCCTCCGTCTACTAGAGGCGCCCTTGTATAATAAAATTGAAATGTATTATAAGTTGCCTATCTATTTAATAGTATAAGTTTTTTATCTATGGTGTTAAACGTTCAGTTTTAGCAAAGAATAATATTAATATGGGTGATTCTGATTCTGAAAGTGTCCCTTCGGATATTGAAGGCATTGCGCAAAACGTTGTCGATTCCCTACTTCCCGAAAGACAAACGTACGAGCAAGCCTATGTAAAACCTGAAGATTGGTGTAAAGGGAAAGGAATCAAGAATAGTAGTAACGAAAAGGTTCCCCTGGCATATTTTAAACATCTTTCAAAACATAGGAAGGCTTCATCACTTTGGGTATATTATTCCATGCTACGTTCAGTTATATCAGTGAAGAAAAATACAGATATTAGTAAGTACGTCCATTTCATTGCACTTCTAAAAAGAAAATCGGAAGGATTTTGGTAAAAAAAATCGAGAATTTTAATAAAAGAAGACTTAACTCGTTTTTTGTTGGAAGCCGATGATAAAACTTATTTCCTGTTTCCTGACAAAAATTTCATTGATAGTGGGACTTGCGAGAGCCAGCGGGCGCCGGCGGGCGAATCGAGTTGACAAATCTGCAGCTGCAAAATGTTAAAGATGAAGGACAATGCATTCATGTCATTATTCCATTTACGAAAACAAAGATATCACGAGATTTTTTTAGAACGAAAGGGAATGTTGAAGGAATAAACATGGTGGAAATGCTTCGATTCGTATATATTATATATATATATATATATATATATATATATATATATATATATATATATATATATATATATATATATATATATATATATATATATATATATAGCTATGCGGCCAAGCAACACAGAGCATACTCGATTTTTTGTGGGGTACAGAAATGGAAAATGTATTAAGCAACCCGTTGGCATTAATACTTTAGGGAAAATACCGTATAAAATAGCATTGTTCCTAAGTCTTCCAAATCCACAACAATACACTGGACATTATTTCCGTAGATCGTCTGCGTCGTTGCTTGCAGATTCAGGAGTGGATTTATTAACTGTTAAAAGACATAGTGGTTGGCGCTCTAACACAGTGGCAGAGAACTATATAGAGAATTCCACAGCAAATAAGAAAAAAGTGTCATGTAATATTTTGGGTAACATTTCTGGCAATGATGGGTCTTCAACAAGTTCAAGCACTCAGGAAATAAATTTACTTTGTAAAAATTCAACTCACCTGTCATCGTCTGGAATTAATTTACCAATTACCAACAAACCAATTGTACTGATATTATAATTAATGTTTACAATAAATAAACGTATTTAGGTACCTTTTTTTGCTTGTTTCTTATTTTAAAATTTGCGTGTTATTATTAATTCTTAATAGCACTAGTGCTATTATGAAAGCCATAATGACATCCAAATGACAATGTAAAATGTGTCATAATGACATTGTCGTAGATTAAAATAGTTTATGCTAAGGTTTATGCTTATTTTTTTTGTTAAAACAGAGCTACAACTTAATAAATAAATTTTTACCATCAATAAAGTTTGTACAACATCTCGTATATGGTACTAAAAGCTGGAGTCGCTGTAAAATAACATCACACAATAGGTAAATAATAGATTTCAGTACTGCAGAAAGATAATGTCATAAGGTACTATTTAAAAAAAATAAGATTAAAGTTATAATTAACCAACTTTTAAGGTATAAAATTCCAGTAAGTGTTATTATTAATAAAATATTTTGTTTTATTTATGTTGTGTTTTATTTATTCCTGTGCAATATTAATTTTTTTTTATTTGTACATAAGTTAGGTTGAAAAATATAAAGGTGCGTATTCATTATCCGAACGAACGAACGAACGAACGAATGAAAGTGCGGTATATTTAGACGGGGACCGAACGCATGCGGCCGTTCGTTCGTTCGTTCGCTCGGTCATCCGTTTCGAGTCGGTACATCAAAGGCGTTCGGTATCGTACGGTCCCCGTCCACACCACTAGCGAACATTCGTTCGTTCGTTCGTTCGTGCGGATAATGAATACGCACCTTAATGATAAATGGAGGAAGTTTCTTGAAGCTTGAAAGTGAGAAATAGCTATTTTTATATATTTTTTTGATATGTGGTGGTCTTGTTTAAAATACACCCTTGGTTTGTTTTGTATTAACACACGCCGTAATTTTTTTTTGAAATAAAATATTTCGATTAAATTTTTTCAGTTTTATATACAGTATTTTTTCACAATATTTTGAATTAATCACTTGTCACTCGAATTTTAAATATATTAATTTCCTGCTATGCGTTCCAATTGTGCCAACTTATTTCTTTGTAAAATAAAATAAACTCCTTTGAAATTAAAATGACAGACACATCTATCACTGTCAAGGATTTTCTCGTAGGACAGACTATACAGTTCTGTACAAGCACAAATTTCTGTGTTTGGACAAACCTATTATTTAATAAATATCAAAATAAAACTCACACGAGCATCGTATACTTTCTTCAGGGCATCATATCGAATAGAACCCAAGAATATGACCCCTTGTACCGTTCCCACTTTATCTGCAGCTACCAGTTCCACGCACACCATTTCGCCATCCCTAACTAATATGTCTTGAAACACCTCATCAAAGTTGTCCACCATAAAACAGATATGGGGATAAGTCATTTCTTCTACATCTCCCTTGGTGTCCATTCTCCTTCTGCTGGGCGATGCATAGACTTTCTAATAATTAAAAAATGTATAATTAAAAATATTATTAAATTATGTACAGGGTATCCAGTGGCGGATACAGAGGGGGGCCCGGGGCCACCCTAAAATCTGTTAATTGGTTTGAATATTAGGCTTTTGGGTTAAAAATGGCGCCGTAAAAGGCATATTTTGCATTATTTTTTATTTGGGCCCCCCTAAAATAAATTTCTGTATCCGCCCCTGAAGGTATCCCATTTTTGTTGAAATCATACGGTATCTTCGTTATTAGTGAAGATAGAAGGGTGCGGTTTGCACAAACCTATCCCACTTTTTTGTGAAATGGAAAAGATGCCGTAAACAAAATTTTCATAGCCCTGTTCGTTTCTGAGCTATAGGGTCTTTCTGAAAATTTTGCAATTTGAGACAACCCCTGTATCTCTGTTATTGTTAAAGGTATCGAAAAGGTGAAAATTGTTAAAGATAGAATATTTTTAAAGATATGGACTAAATTTGTGTTTTCTTAAATGGAACACCCTGTATATTTATAAGTTATATGATCTTGGTTGCTATAAGCTTCTCAAAAATATATATCACTCTATATGTTTATTTTCACTATTTACTGTAATATATAAAAGTATTTATTAAAAGATCATATTTATTAGTAGGCCATGATTAATAAATTAAAAAAAAACTAAAGAATTATTAAAATTATCCTGCTATCTGTCTCTTGTTTTATTTTGGGAGCCACTAATAAATACTTGGTATGTTAGGGAAACTTATGGTGGGTTCATACAGCCAAATAAAATAAAATAAGAATAAAATAAAATAAAATAAGAAAGTTGGTTATATGGGATACCGTACATGCGTTCATACAGCCAAATAAAATAACAAATAAAATAAGAAGTCTTTATCTTTTAACTTCTTGTTTTATTTTATGTGAAAACGGCTTTGCGCACGCTTAATTCTAACCTACAAATATTTTCAGTTTGATTTAATTTATTTTATAATTTCACATAAGTAAAATGTATAATATAGTAGGCAACGAATAAATAAATATACTATAAATAGTAAAATTACTATAAACAATCGTAAAAGTTAACTTTTGTCCAGCCTCATCGTACTGCGCATGAGCAAATATATATTTCTTATTTTATTTTATTTGACTGTATGAACGCACACAAATAAGAATTCCTTATTTCTTATTTTATTTTATTTGGCTGTATGAACCCACCATTAATTCTCTACCGCTTCTTTCGGTCAGCAAGATGGGGCTCCCTTTCACAACTTTGGAAATATTAGAATTTTGTTAAATTATTTTTTCTCAAATCAATGAATTGGAACCAATGGATCCATATAATGGCCTCCCCGATTTCCGGATTTGTCCGTTCCCGATTTCTGATTTTGGGGATTTTTGAAATATGAAATATATCGTGGCAACTACAACAGTATCAAACCCCTGAAAAATGCTTTAATAAAAAGTTCTACAAGAATCATATTTCATCTTCTCGATATCATCCACAATAACGGAGATACTGTCCCAAATTGCAAAATTTTCACAAAGACCCTGTAGCTCAGAAACGAAGAGGGCTACGAAAATTTTGTTTACATTACCTTTCGTTTGACTTTCGTTGCTAATAGGGGATTCAATCCCGAACAATTTTATGTCGTCGGGATCCCGGGATTCTTAACCCCGAATCTCGGGATCCCGGGATTTCAGTAATAATGTTAGCGATGTTACTTTCAAAGAACATTTTAATAAAATTAACGTTAATTAGTTAAAACAAAAACAAAGTCTTTGGAACACAAAAATACACTATGAAAATATGAACCCTTCCTGGACACAAACGGTACATTGTGAGACAGGAAATTGTAGAGAGAAACAAGCCCTATAACATAGGATACAACATTTTAATGAACAGTGCTTTCCATAAAATCAATAAAATGAAAAATATACGAAATAAAATAAATGTACCGATTTCTTTCGAAAATCGACATCTATGAAAATATGAACCCTTCCTGGACACAAACGGTACATTGTGAGACAGGAAATTGTAGAGAGAAACAAGCCCTATAAGATAGGATACAACATTTTAATGAACAGTGGTTTCCATAAAATCAATTAAATGAAAAATATACGAAATAATATACATGTTCTGATTTCTTTCGAAAATCGATATCTATGAAACTATGAACTCTTCCTGGACACAAACGGTACATTGTGAGACAGGAAATTGTAGAGAGAAACAAGCCCTATAACATAGGATACAACATTTTAATGAACAGTGCTTTCCATAAAATCAATAAAATGAAACATATAGCAACTAAAATAAATGTTCTGATTTCTTTCGAAAATCGACTTTTATGAAACTATTAACCCTTTCTGGACACAAACGGTACATTGTGAGTAGGGGATTCAATCCCGGACAATTTTATGTTGTCGGGATCCCGGGATTCTTATCCCCGAATCTCGGGATCCTGGGATTTCAGTAATAATGTTACCAATGTTACTTTCAAAGAACATTTTATTAAAATTAACGTTAATTAGTTAAAACAAAAACAAAGTCTTTGGAACACAAAAGTAAGTAAATATTCTTCTTAAACAACATTAAACAAAAATAAAAAATCTCAAACAAAACAAAAAAGAAACTGGACTGATAATATTATTCCATATTTTTTAAAAAATAGCGCAAAAATATAATATTGTCTATTGTGTCATCTCCCATAGCAGAACGAAATTTTGTAACTATCAAGCCTGCTGACGATAAACACCTTTCCGATTCTACACTTGTAGGCGGTATTGTACTTAAAAATTCAAAAGCTAGTTGTAAGTTTGTTCCACGTTGTCCACTCTTCTGGAACGTATCCATTTCATTTTTTATTTGGGCTTCGAAGTTTTCAGTTTTTGTTACTGGTGGCACTGTCATTCAATTTGACATTTTTTTGGTTAACGCTTCATCTAGCCTCTCCGAAAATGACACGTCATCATTTAAGGCCTAGTACCTGTTCTGAATAGTAGCAATTGGCAAATCTTCATCCGATTCCGAACTATCTGAAGAATCTAATATGATTTTACTTGTTATATCTAGTCGTTTTAAGAGGTTTGCTACTTCTTGTTTCAAAAGTTTTTTATTATACCGGGAATCACCGACGTATAGAGATGGGCAAAAGTAACCGGTATTTTCCTCTAAAATAACCGGTTATTTAAAGGTAGTTTTTTTTCACCAGTTAACCTAATAACCTTGCATTACGTTCAATAACCTAGAGCCGGTTATTTTTAAAAAAAAATCGTACTTGTTTTAAACAAGTAACAATTAAATATTAGCTGTTGAATCGTAAATTTCGAAGAAGCGAACGGCACGGATCTTCCCGATATGTCGACGATAACGGGAGATCCCGCTCCCAAAACGAAAATATATGACATCAAACATCAAATGTCAAAATTAAATCAGGCATCAGGCGAACCCTGATAATAATCAAAACAACGGCCGAATAGTCCTGACAGGTCAGGCCGTAAAACAAAGTACTAATGCCATAGACTACTACTAGCCACCAGCTAGCCAAGTGATACGAACCTAACTTCAAATAGATTCTCTAAATTCTATATTTAAATTTTAACCAACTTTAACGGATTTTCAACGGTTCTTCAGAAGTTTTCCATGGTTTCGCCCAGTTTCACCGTAAATATATTTTATTTGTAGTTTGAAGTCTCTCTTGAAGCTTAGACTAAGAATACAAAATTGAAGTTCAAGTAATGAATGAAGATAATCTTTCATTATTTATTCATCAGTCTCCTTATTTTTCTTTGGTATTTGATTAAAATAACTTGGTTGTAGATTGTAGAACTTGTGAGTTGTGTGGTTTATTTGAACGTTAAGTAATTACTAGTTTTAATATCATATCCATGTCTACTCAAAAAGTGAGGTTAGCATTTTATTTAAATTCATTTTGTACATATACATACTTACATTGCTACAATCTCTATTTAATCATGCGATTTAACTAAGTTTATTATCTAAATTTGAAGTAGACCTATGGAGTGTAGAGGTAAGTAAACCTATAGGAAAACTAAATATTTAGTTTTGCTAGGTTAGGTTATTTGAATAACCGGTTAATTTGTGTCGGTTAATTTTGTCAAGTTATTATTTTTTAAAGATAATTCCGCTTAACCTATAACCGGTTTTTTACCAATAACCGCCCATCTCTACCGACGTACCGCTTGTCGGCGGCGCGCGGCGGCGGCGCTATAAGGAATTCAACTAAAAGAGTTTTTGCATATACAACCTTAAAAATAGCATTTTATTATATTATATAAAATCCCGGGATCTGTTATTATTTTTCCGGGATCCCGGAATTGAAAAAATCCGATAAAAAACGTCGGGATCCCGGAATCCCGGGATTGAATCCCCTAGTTGCTAATAAAGCAGATATTTCAACTAAAATGGACTTCCCTGTACATATATTCGATACCAATTAAACTTTTAGTTACGTAATCGAGAGCGCCATTTTTAAATTCAATGTTGCCAACCATGGGCATATTGAGCGCCATGCCGACTAACTAAAATTTAAATTTCCCGCTGAGGATTCAGGTGGTAGCTCCATGGTAGCTTTGCTGTAAATTATTTTTTATAGCAGAGCTACCACCTACCACTAGTTGCCACATTTATTTATTTCCTGATATTGTCATTCGTTTTGACATTTTAGTTTTGATATTACGAGTTTTTGGTTTAAATGAATTGTGTTGTGATATACTTAGGCTGTATTCCGTTGCAAAACCAGGCGAACCAGACCGGTAAACTACGGTAAAGAGCGGTTCCTGAAAAACATCGGTTTGATACGGAACGGTTTGGCTATGCGGTTTGGTAAAATATTGGAAATGTCAAATGTTGAGGTTTTCTAAATTTCAATACTTTTATTATAAAATTTATCTTTTATGCATTTTTGATGTACCTATTCTCTGCTTTTACGTTTGCTTCTTCTTTTCAATGGAGTTTAATATTGAAAAGTACTTTATTAATAAACTGTTAAACTCGTTAGACAGCTCAAGTGAAGATTTGCAGGTCCAATATTAAAACAGATCAATAATAAATAAACAAATCTAATCAATATTTATATTTTTATAGCTTACAAAACATTCACAATTACTTGTTGTCTTGCTTTGTTGATGTTTTCTTTAAATGTTCCTGACTTTAAGAGACAATGGCACAATGATAGGTGAGTTTAAATGGTCCTAAAAAGTCATTCTATTTAGTTAATGAAATTTATTTACCTTTACAGCCTACCTTCATTGCTTTTGGATATAAATACAAAATATTATAACAAATTTTAGAAATTAAATGAGAGTTTCACTCGAACTTCCAATATTTTCTTGATTTCTGTCACATAAATGACATTGATTGACAAACAAAGCCAGAAAAAAACAGCCTTCTCGCGCTGGTTAGTTTGGTGACAGTTATAACCGAATTTTTCAGGAACCGTGTTCCGCAATAAAGAAAACTTTCAGGACACCGATAGAAACGGAACATAAAACACTAACCAAGGTAAGCAACGAAATACACCCTTAGATTAAACATTTTTACTAGCAGACCTTGTAGTTTAACATTGTTCTTTTTAGAATCTCTTAGAGCGAAGTGTATAATGTCTTAGCTGTTGCAAAAACTTATAGCCAGCTTATAGCAACCTTTATGTCCCTTAAGTGCTGTTAAGAAGGTGAGTTTTGTTGATGTAAATAATAACTGTTTGTATATTTATTAAAAATTAATTTATTTTTGTTTTCTAAAATGTTTTGATTAAAAGAAAATATGTAAGAGTGCGCAACGGTGTGCCGGTCAGGCTTAATCACGTGACTAAAAGTTTATTTGGTATGATCATATATAAAAATGATTTCTATATAATATGTGACCTTAATTTTTGTTCTCCGATTTTAAATACAGATCATTAACTATATTTTATTAAGTACAAATGAAATACATTATAAATAAACTCTTAAAATACTTACCTGAGAGTGTCTTTTGAGAACCTGCAATTCTTTCGGGCTGGTACGAGTGCAAATTGCCAAGGTGAGTGTATATTCGAACTGGTGTATAATTAAGTTGAGATAAACCGTTTCTTCCCAATCTATATCTGGATCTCCGATTGGCAATTTCCTACTGTCTTTTCGGAAAACGTCTACCTCAGTCTAAAGAATAATCACAGTGTTATTTTATTATACAAAACATATAGGTAAATGTTATTTCTACACATTGTTTCAAAATTAATATCTAAAATGTTTATTTGTAGTAGGTAAAACTCAACGGTGCGGCGCACAGTGTGACGAAATCTAGAACAGGTGGACATTCATTGGCGTAACTACAGGGGTGCCCGGGTATGCCGCCCCCCCCCCCGGGAATTGCTGGGCACCCCCCCCCAGAGAAATATTGAATTATGACTCTTGGCTACGTATTAATTTTTATTTGCTTGTGATGCAGTACAAATGAGGTTTTTTAGTTTTGTTTAGTTAATATTATCACAGATTATACAGATCGTAAACTTTGTTTTTTCTTTATTGTTTTTCGTGGTTCCAATTTTCGTAATCGGGCACTAATTAGGTTACTAGTTTGCGCACATAGCACGCCCACTTATGGCCTCTAAAATTGTGCACAGCGCCTGACCGACACAGTTATTAGAGAGATATCGGAAAACCGAATAGCGTCATGCAGTATTTACGCGTACCTTATCATGGTTACGATATGCGCGAGTCAATTTTTAACGCAACGCCCGCTAATAACGTTACCGCCTGACGTAATTTGCGGATCAATTACACCAAGCGCTATTTCTAAATAACGTTTAAAAATTGCTTAAATGGGCATGTCAGGTATTTGACAACCGGGGCCGGCCGGCGAGATCTTTTATTTTAGGTTATGTTTGAATTGTTTTGAATTATTACTTTTGTTTTAATAGGTAATTTGATATTTAAGTAGCTTGGATTAGTTTTTATTAAATAAATATGGCCCAAAATATGGATTCCACCTCTTCCAATATTATATATAAATTCGGGTCAGAACGTCCTACGACGTTGTCCGATGCCTAACTTCCACCCTGTGCGATTTTCCCATTGATCTTCGGTCAGATTTTTATCGCTCATCGACCTTCTTATTCCTTCCATCCATGTTTTCTTGGGACGTCCTCTCTTTCGTTTACCAGGTGGTATCCAATGAATGACTTGTTTTGGAATTCTTTCATTGTGCATTCTCTGAACGTGGCCGTACCATATTAATTGTTTTTGTTCTATATCATTTACTATTGTTCCCTCTATTCCCATCTCTTGTCTAATGTCTTCATTTCTGATCTTATCCCTCCGTGAAATTCTCATTGCTATTCTAATCGCGTCCATTTCTGTTGTCTCTAATTTCCTTTTATTCCTTTCAGTGAGTCGCCATGTTTCACATCCATAGAGTAATATGCTTTTAACTAGTGTCTCGTATACATTATATTTCCTGTTTTTTGTAATTTCAGTGCTCCATAGAATGCCATTTATGCATCTGATAACTCTTCGTGCCTGTATTACTCTGTTGTTTATTTCTCTATCGTCCGTTCCATCTCCTGTAAATATCGATCCCAGGTACCTGTAATCTTCACATGCCCTAATTTCCATATTATTGTCTAAAATAAGATTTTCTGTATTAGCTCCAATTGGAAGGTATTTTGTTTTTTCTGTATTTACTGTGAGACCCCATTTAGCATATTCTTCAATTATTTTCCGCACCATATATTCCATGTTATCTATGTCGTTTGCAATTATGGCCTGGTCGTCTGCAAATTGCAAGGTGTATAGGCATATGTCATTTAGTTCTATACCCATTCCGTTACATTTTCTTTTCCATAGATGTAAGGCCTTGGCAATATAAATTTTAAATAGTGTTGGGGATATACTGCAACCCTGTCGGAGCCCTTTAGTGATAGAAATTTCCTCTGAGAGACCGTTGACAATTTTTATTTGTGATTTTCCTCCATGGTAAAGATTTTGTACAGCTTTTATCAGAGCTGCGTTAATTCTTGATTCGTGCAATACTTCCCATAATTTTATTATTGGCACTGTATCATATGCTTTTTGTAGATCGATGAATGTTATATGAACTTCCTGGTTCATTGCAGATTTCTTCTCGATGATCTGTTTCAATGCAAAGATATTATCTGTACATGATCTTCCGCTTCTGAAACCATTCTGCTCTTCTTCTTCGTAGCTGGAGTATTCCTCTTCAATTAAGTTCCTCAGTATCCTTGCATAGAGGCGACTCATAGTGCTGGTGACCGAAATTCCCCTGTAGTTATTGGGATCCTTCCTTGAGCCCTTTTTATATATAGAGGAGATATATGCTTTTTTCCACTGTTCCAGGTACTGGATGACCATTTAAGCACTGGTTAACTATGTTTGTTAACATTCTAAACAGTTTTTTGCTTCCAGATTTTATGAGTTCCGCATATACTCCCTCTGGGCCACATGCTCTTCCATTCTTTAAAGACATTATAGCGGTCTTTATTTTGTTGGTATCCACGTAGTGTATTTCCTCTCCTTCAATGTTTATTTCTGGCTGTGGCGGTTCTTGATACTCAGGTCTGTTCTCTGACAACAATTTGGAATAATATTTCACCCATTCTTTGTTGGTTATTATTTCTATAGGGGCTGACTCCTGTTTTTCAGTTGTTGTTGTTTTTATAAATCTCCATACTTCCGTATTCCTTCTTCCGCCTATATACGTATTAATTTCTTTGCATTTGTCATCCCACACTTTATTCTTTTCTTCTTTACCATTCTCCTCACCTCATTTTTTCTTGTCATTATAAGTGCGCTTGTCTAGTTCAGATTTCGAATTTAGTCATTTCAAATACAGTATCTTTTTTTCCTCTACAAGTTTTTCAAGTTCATCAGTCCACCACAACTTTCTGCTCTTTCGTCTCGTCTTTATTCCTAATGCTTCCTCTGCGGCTCCATGAATACTGTCAATTATATTATTGTATGTTAGGTGAAAAGGCCTTTCCGAATCTTCTATAAGTTTTTCATCAAGCCTGTTCTGATAAAGATATTTGACGCTGTCATGCATTAGACTTTCTAAATTATATCTTACTGTGGTAACTGGCTTCGTTCTTCCTGTTTCCTCTTGATTGTTTTGTTTAATTTGATATGGTGGAAAGAGAATTTTTGATCTTAAAAGGTAATGATCTGGGTGGTGTCCGGTGCCCCTTAGGATTCTTACATCATTAATTTTTATGTTGTTACTTTGTTATGTAATTATATAATCTATTATTGATTTTAGGTCACGTGTTGGTTGAATCCAAGTATATTTATGAATTTGTTTATGTTTAAAGAAACCATTTTCTATTGTGAAGTTGTTATACTCGCATATGTCAATAAGCCTATTGCCGTTGTCATTGATATTTTCTTCTCCGTAAGGGCCTATGGCATAGGCTCTTCCAATATTAAAGAACCTATAAAGAGGTTTAGGTTTACAGCAGATGACGACTTAGCCCTTCTAAGAGAATTTGTTGCTTGTTGCCCTCAACCCACTGGCAGACCTTGAACAATAAAGCACTGGAAATAAGCACTTTAGCACTTTAGTTTTAAAATACCTAGTAAACAAAACAATTTCAAAGTTTTAAATTCAAAGTTAGGTTAAGTTTAAATAGCGGACGCGACACGAACAGAATTCTTTCCGATCCGATAACTATAAATGAAGAGAGTTAATACCACCTCACATAAAGGAAATAACACCTGGCCTTATTAACGTCCGTGCACGCTATTCGGTTTAGCGATATCACTCTATTACGCTGGTTATTGTTATTTTACGCGAGTTTATTTTTGCGCACAGGAAATTTGACTCGTTTGCACATCGTCATAAAAAACAATTTTCGTATCACGAATTAGGGATAAGATTTTTATCTGTATACATATAGTATACTTAATCTGTGATATAATTTTGTTGTGTTCAAAAAATGTGTTAATTTTTATTTTTTTAAAAAGTTTGTAGGTATTTATGTAATCTACGGGAACACGGTGTGATAACCAAGTCTATGAAATTTATTGATAGAGAAATTCATGAAAACGTTTTATTTAAAAAATATGTCAACAAAAACTACATGATATAGCCAGAAATGTGATAAGGGAGAGAAGAGATTCGAAATAGGTATTTTGTATAGAAAAAATTTCACGTTAGAGCAAGGAGAAAGAAAATCTTTTTTGACTAATTTCACTTAGTTAGCCATGGAAACAAGTTCAATCGCCGTTGCTCTCAGAAATGTGAAACGGTCATATCCAAACTTTGTAAATTATAATAAACAAAAATTGTAAATATTAATTTTTCAAAAAATGAAGAAAAGCGTGTAGGATTATTGCTTCAACTTTTCTTGTTTTGATGATACGTTGACCGGTGAACGTTACTTACGTTTTTTAAAGAACGGTTTTCAAGACATGTTAGAAAAGTTGAATTTAGATACTCGCTCATTAATAGAGCGGTTCCAACATGACTCTCATTATGACACTCCCCCTCCACAATGAAAGAAATGTTAAGAATTATTTATATCATAATTATGTAGACTCAGGGATAGAAAGAGGTGGACCAATTGCATGGGCCTCCTCGATCACCTGACCTATCCATTTTAGATTTTTTTTAGGCGGTTTGGTTAACAACAAGGTTTACAAAAAAACTTATGAATAATTAAGAGAGGCACTCGAAGAGGCGGAACAGGAGAAGTTTAATTCGACCGGTCGTTCTGTGAGAATAACTAGAGATTCAGTTTTATAAAGATATGCATTTATGCACTCAAAACAATGGTGGATTTTTTCAACATTTTCTAAAATAACTTAAAGTGTATGTAGTGATATTATTTTCTTAAGTTTTAGTTTGTGTAATGTAAATTGTAAAGAGCCGTCTAATAATATATTTTGTCTTTTTATAAGTTATAAATCATAACAAAATAAAAACACCATGCCAACTAAGTGAAATTAGTCAAGAAAGATAAGAATTAGCTATAACTCAGTAATTTATTGAAAAAAAACATATTATAGCTAATATAGCTGAAAGGCTTAAAAAATGGAGCTTTTTATGAAGTCATGACTAACTATGGTTTCCATTTAAAAAAAAACATATGTTTGTGTCATATGTCAAAAATGACAGGCTCTAGAAAAAATCGGAGTACACATACTCATTAGGGATGTGATTATCTATAACTTTTATCTGCAAACTTTTTGTCTACAATAGATTATAATGGAATTACAGACAATTTTTAAAATATCCGAAATTTGTTTTTTTCGAAAGATCTAGAAAGCCATGAACTTTTTCAAAAATCTGAAAGGCGCATATTTATGACCCCACAAAACTTCAATTCTTTCCCCATTTAACCGACTCTCTATCTCCAGTAGCCAGTAGTAGATACCCATAGAGAACATCATAGGAAACTCACCTTGTATACAGGGTTGTTCACCACATACGACACGGAGTATTGTAGCTAAACGATGAGATTTTTACAAATTGTAAGTTTTGGGTTCGATGAAGGACTATTAGAGGTACAATTTAAAAATAATTTTACAAGATACAGAGTGTCCCAAATAAGTAAAAAATATCAAAGTTGTATTTTTTTAAATGGAACACCCTGTATATTATTACACTTTTAGTTTCTACGATTAAAATAAAGGTAAATTTTATTAAGATTGATTATACTTAAACCTTACCGTTTTGAAATATTTTCAATTTTGTGAAATTGCAGTAAAATTTTAAGGCTTCATTTCTCCAAGGGTATCAAAGATTTTAATACTAAATATTTACTGAAGTTTATTTACTGATCAGTTATTGTGTTGCAATAATAAAAATAATACTACCTTATACAGAGTGTCTAAAAATTTATTTTAAATAATTATTAGCTTCAAACGGCAATAACTTCTTTAATTTAAATGGAACACCCTGTATATTTTACGAGAGTCAGATGCACAATTTAATTGTCTATCAAATTATATTACACCATTTTTTACCTATCTCTTTAAGTTTCCGTAGAAAATGCATTTCCTTGTAATTTAGAACTTATTTATCAATATACCCATGGACTATTGACATTTTAGATTATTTTTAAAGATGTACCAAATTTTTAAAGAGTACAGATACTAATATTATCGATATAATTCGTATATTATTTCATTAAAAAATAAAAAAAAACTGTTTAAATATTTGTTAAAGAGGACCAATTAATATGATTCCAGTATTCAAACTACATTAACTGACTGTTTGCGTTGATTAATAATAATTGCTCCAAATACTAAAAAACTGAATTTTGTATGGGCATTAGACAGTGCGATAAAAAGTAACACCTTAAAAATGATACATCATTTTTTAATAAATGCTTATTTATAACAACAGAGACTTTAATTTGATAACTTATTATTATATTGATTTCTGACTCAAATCCACATTTATTTATAATAATTTATTAACGAACACAATTAAGTATGTAATCAATTAGTATATGGGCGGAAATAATGGTGTTATATTTAATTAATGGAATACTCTTTTATAAAGATTTAAATAGTTTTCTTTTTGCATACAAATGGGCTAGTAATATTATCGTTTTGCTAAAAGTCTGTACATTTTGTACATTTGTTGCTTTAAAAACAATCTAAAATGTCAATATTCCATGGATATATTGATTAATCAGGTCTAAATTATAAGAAAATGCATTTTCTACGAAAACTTGAAGGGATAGGTAAAAAATGGTATAATACAATTTGATAGACAATTTAATTGTGCATCTGATTCTCCTAAAATATACAGGGCATTCTATTTAAATTAAAGAAGTTATTGCCGTTTGAAGCTAATAATTATTTAAAATAAATTTTTAGACACTCTGTATAAGGTAGTATTATTTTTATTATTGCAACACAATAACTGATTAATAAATAAACTTCATTAAATATTTAGTATTAAAAACATTGATACCCTTTTGAGAAATGAAGCTTTAAAATTTTTACTGCAATTTCACAAAATTGAAAATATTTCAAAAACGGTAAGGTTTAAGTATAATAAACCTTAATCAAATTTACCTTTATTTTAATCGTAGAAACTAAAAATGTAATAATATACAGGGTGTTCCATTTAAAAAACACAACTTTGATATTTTTTACTTATTTGGGACACTCTGTATCTTGTAAAATTATTTTTAAATTGTACCTCTAATAGTCCTTCAACGAACCCCAAACTTACAATTTGTAAAAATCTCATCGTTTAGCTACAATACTCCGTGTCGTATGTGGTGAACAACCCTGTATATATATATCTACCAATACTGAGAATTTTAATTTATTATGGGAGTCTCAGTGACCTTTTTTGGAAGGGATGCGACGCATCACCCGCATCATTGGAAGTCGCAACTTAAAGCTAATCTTATTTAGCTTTTAATTTAAGCCTTAAGATTTATTTTTAAGTCGCACAATTTTACTTTCAATCTAATATAAATGACATTGCCAAAGATTTAAATTTCTTTAAAAAAAATGTTTGTGGTTGGTTATAAAGCAATTTATATCCTTAAAATAAGCATATACATTAAGATTAAAACAACTCTTGTGTTTAAAGAAAGAAAGAGAGAAGCGGATAAGAAAAACAAAAATTTAAATGCTTTATCACACAGACCATAAATTTTTAGTGCCACACTAAAGTAATAAATTTTATATAATTTCTAAATAAGAAAGTATTTATTAAGGATTATGTTTTAATCCGCTTGTGTGTCTCTTATTTTATATGTAAATATTATAAAAGTTTGTTTTCTTTTTTCGCAAGTAGATGGCGGGTTGGGACAGTTATTCTACTTAAATTTATGTATACGCGTCCCATCCCTTCAAAATATTATATATATATATATATATATATATATATATATATATATATATATATATATATATATATATATATATATATATATATATATATATATATATATATATATATATATATATATATATATATATATATATATATATATATAATAAACGGGATTTGGTTTAAGTATTTAATACTCATTTCCAACTACAGCCTATTGCTGCCTTCCCGTTACCCTACGCCACACATCTCGATTTAGAGCGTCATCAGCTTCTAGGTTACGAGCTTCCATTGCTTCCGTAACCGTTCCGTTCCAGGATTTTCTAGGTCTACCTCTCTTTCTTCTGCCCTGGGGAGCCCATTGAAAAACTCTTTTTGGCCACCTGTTCTCCGGCATACGCAGAACATGTCCAAACCATTTTAAGCTAGATTTTTCGATTCGATCCAGTACTGTCTCCTCCGATGCATTCATGATACGCCTGACCTCGATGTTTGTCTTTCTTTCCATCCTAGATATACCTGCACTTCTTCTAAGGTAGTCCATTTCAACAACTTGGATTTTGCGCTTCGCGTCTGCACTCAGAGTCCATAGCTCTGAACCACAGCAAAGAACTGACTCCACCAATGTTCTTTTTTCACCAGAGGCTGTTAAGACATCCAATAACTTGTTTGTTCTTCTGAATTCGGGTTTGTATTTCTTCTTTGCCCAAACCCTCGTTGTTGATAGTAGCACCCAGGTATTTAAATTTGTCTACTTGTTGAATCTGGACGTTATCATTAATGAAGACTTCAAAACGAGCGTTGGAATTGACAGCTAAGTATTCGGTCTTCTTTAGATTAACCTGAAGTCCCCATTTGTTGTATTCTTGATAAAGCCTCTTAGTCATGAACTCTAGATCGTATGAGTCCTGCGCAATCACGACCTGATCGTCTGCAAAGCCCAGGGTAAATAGTGTGTTGTCCCCAATGGGTATTCCCATACCTTGACATTTCGTCTTCCATTCCCTAAGGGCTACTTCGACGTAAGCGTTGAAGATCAGAGGAGATAAGCTGCATCCTTGTCGCAACCCTTTTGTGGTGTTAATTGGATTAGATAGCCTGTGTCCTATCTTAACGTACGATCCTATCTTAACGTACGATTCATTTTCTTTATATAGCTCTTTTATTATCTTAAGCAAAGGTCTATCTACTTCTAAGATATTCAAGACTTCCCATATCTTGCTGCGGGGAATAGAGTCGTACGCTTTCTCCAAATCAATAAATGCTAGATGGACTTCTTGATCTACTGCTATCTTTTTTTCCATCACCTGCTGCAGGACAAAAAGGTTATCTGCGCAAGATTTCCCCGGTGTGAATCCGCTTTGGTCTTCCGAGATTTTGTCACCAATATTGTCCCTGAGCCTACCCTATAGCACCTTTCCAAAAAGTCTGCTGACCGAACTGTTAATGCTTAGGCCTCTATAACAAGTGGGGTCGTTACGATTTCCCTTTTTAAAGATGGACACTATGTGAGCGACGAATATAGTTTTCTAAAAAAAATCTTCAAAGCTATTCGAACTGAGCACCTCTTTGTTGAATACACAATAAACATCTTTTGCGTACAGAGTTACAGAGATTTGTTATAGATGAACTGGTGTAATAAAGTCCAAAAGCTGGCCTAGTAGCCTTCTGCAATTCTTCTCTCGTCCCAATGGTTCTTCTCTTATATACAATGTCTTTTAAATTCCCCCATAAAAAGTCGAAAGGAGTTAAATCACAGGACCTTGTCTGGCTAAGATATGGGGCCCCTTGTTCCAATCCAATTCTCCATTTAATAGTTCATTTTTGTAACCCTGGCGTTTTAATTGTAATTGGTAATACTAATTAGAATGTTGATTTACCTTTTCAAAACTCTTTAATTATGCAGATAAATAATAATATAAAATATTAAATTTTGAATTGTGATAAAAAATAATTAGGCATCTAGGTCAGGGCACAAAATCAAGGCCCTCTTCGATACAAAGTTAAAAAACCTAATATTTCTCTCATTCTTAGAAATAAATGCCCATAACTTTATATGGTTAGAAAGGGTTAAACGCCAGCGTTTTTTTAAGTTCATAGCCAACTATGATTTCCATTTGAAAAAAATATATTCTTTATTATTTCTGACAAAAAGAGCAAGTGTATAAAAAAGTGACTACGCCACTGGATTGCACTTAAAATAGTGCCTTAAGAAGGTTTTTGCAGAATTTTATTATTACGCGAAATAAAAAAGTTACGGGCAATTTTCCAAATAGTAAAAAATTCAAAAAGACCCCGTATCTCAGTTGACAGTGAAAATGTCAACAGGCGGTTTACGCCATTAAACGTGTTTCAGAAATCGAGCCCATGACATCTATGTCGGTTTTGCTCTATCTAGTCAGGAAATAAAAACAGTTTTCTCTGTTAAAACAGACCAATTTCGACCAGCCTGTACAGGGTGGGTCAAATTCGACGCTTTTAAATGGAAACACCCTTTTCTATAGGAGATAGACGAAAACTAATATCGGTGTCGGAGCTCAATTTTCATCAAAAACATGATGGTGAAAACCGCATATCGATATCTGTTACCGTTTCGGAGTTACGGGGTATTTTTCAAAAATGTGCATTTTTAACAAATAGCTGTAACTTTTTTGCTATGGAAAATTTTGTATTTCTATGAAAACATTTCCAAAGCACCTTTTTACGTAGAATTTAATGGTTTAAGTATAATTTTTTTTAAATTAATAATTTAAGAGTTATCAACAGAAAAATTGATTTTTTATTTGGGACACCCTTTATATTTTTAATTAAATGAAATGAATTTAAAATTACCTTTCCAAAAATATAGCACACTTGATATTTTGTTATAATCCCCTTCGAAATACAGAATTTTTAAAAGTTCGCCACTTTTAACTAGTAGGCTTTGGACCATAGATCTTTGGACCCCTTATTGATGATATGCCCCTAATGGAACTCGAAAAAAATTTTTCCAGCAAGACAACGCACCGCCTCTGAACGCTGAAGTTATCAGCAAATTTTTGCAGGCAATTTCAAGAATAATTGGATAGCTAACCAAGATCCCAGCCGTTGGCCGTCGAGGCCGCCTGACTTAGTACCCATGGATCTAATCCTATGGATATATTTGCGGAAGAATAAAGGTTCCTTATTCTTCCGTATTATCTAGGCAATAATTAAAAATACTTAGCAGTTATGAGAGGGTATCTTTCGCCTCCATTCAGTTAATGAATTCCGCGAGAAATGTTCAAAAACTGCCCCATCTGTCCATAACAGAAGACGGTCGATATGTCGAACACCTGTAGCAAAATCTCAGGCCTTGGTTTGCTATTTGTTTTTATTGTTATTAGACATAGTTTAAATGTGTTGTTGTTGGTTAAATATATTTTAAATTGTTATAAAATTCTGCATCTCTCATAGCAAATATTATTTTCGTTTTAATTGATGCTCAATGCTCACAGCTAGAATTTTTTTGCATTACAGCCGGTGCCGTTCAAAGCCTACTTATTTAAAGCGGGCGAATTTTTATATACTCTATATCTCGAAGAGGAATCGAGCAAAATATCAAGTGTGTTATATTTTTGGAAAGGCAATTTTAAATTATTTTTAATAAATTAAAAATATACAGGGTGTCCCATATAAAAAATAAAATTTTCTGTTGATAGTTCTTATATTATTAATTTTAAAAAAATTATACTAAAACCATTAAATTCTACGTGAAAAGGTGCTTTGGAAATGTTTTCATAAAAATACAAAATTTTCCATAGCAAAAAAGTTATAGCGATTTGTTAAATATGCATATTTTTGAAAAACACCCCGTAACTCCGAAACGGTAACAGATATCGATATGTGGTTTTCACCATTATGTTTTTGACAAAAATTTAGCTCCAGACACCGATATTAGTTTTTGTCTATCTCCTATAGAAAAGGGTGTTTCCATTTAAAAGCGTCGAATTTGACCCACCCTGTACATATATTAAATAGAGATATTATTTCCATCCCCTTGTATTGACACGACGGTACGCCACTGGTAGTTATAATAAAGATCACTGGTCGCTATGTAAAAATTTATAGAATACATAAGGATGACGACTAAGGATGAACATCTCTCATCCTATAGAAAAACTAATAGTAAGTATATAATTTTAAAAAATATATTATACAATGGCGATGTACGAAAATTACTAAATAATTATTCTGATTCTAAATTCTCAAAATTGGTACTGGACTTATTTGGATCTACGAAAGGAATGTATGTTTCACACTGCTACTAAGCAAAATTTTTAGAAATAATCTAAAAATATATTCCCATACACCCACCATCCCAGTTGTATAAAATATAACTATCTACTAAACTTAAAAATAATATTATACAAAAAAGTATTGGAATGAAAATCTCAAGTAGTATAAGCACAATAAGGAGCTGTTTTCAAGCATCTTGTCACCTTGTTGCGAATATTTATAGTTATTAATAATACAAGTTCGATACGAATATCATAATGAAACGCGTGTAACGTTAAGTCACAAGGCGTTAGCCAAGTGGCTTAGTTTCACATGTTTCATTAAAAAGTTCGTATCGAATGTGTATCATTCAAAATTTAATCTACGACGCGACACGAGGGACGATCCAAAGAGATTTGATTTAATTTAAAATATCAGAGATATCCTCATAAAATTTAAAATTCAAAATTATCAGGTGCCCATATTAGTCGACGTCGGTCGTGGTAACCGTGCTTGTTGATTGTGTCCATTTTGACTTTGACAACTCAATTATTGATATTCAATTTTATGTTAAACGTTCAGTTTTAGCAAAAAGCAAAAAATAATATTAATATGGGTGATTCTGATTCTGAAAGTGTCCCTTCGGATATTGTAGGTATTGCGGAAAACGTTGTCGATTCCCTATTTCCCGAAAAAGGCACAAAGACAAGACAAACGTACGAGCAAGCCTATGTAAAACTTGAAAATTGGTGTAAAGGGAAAGGAATCAAGAATAGTAGTAACGAAAAGGTTCTCCTGGCATTCCTAAGTCTTCCAAATCCACAACAATACACTGGACATTGTTTCCGTAGATCGTCTGCGTCGTTTGCTTGCAGATTCAGGAGTGGATTTATTAACTGTTAAAAGATGGTGGTTGGCACTCTAACACAGTGGCAGAGAGCTATACATATAGAAGATTCCAAAGAAAATAAGAAAAAAGTGTCATGTAATATTTTGGGTAACGTTTCTGGCAATGATGGATCCTCAACAAGTTCAAGCACTCAGGAAATAAATTAACTTTTTAAAAATTCAACTCACCTGTCATTGTCTGGAATTAATTTAACAAATTGCACTGATATTATAATTAATGTTTACAATAAATAAACGTATTTAGGTGCCTTTTTTTGCTTGTTTCTTATTTTAAAATTTTCCTGTTATTATGAATTCATAATCATCATAATAGCACTAGTGCTATTATGAAAGCCATAATGACATCCAAATGACAATGTTAAATGTGTCATAATTTGACATTGTCGTAGACTAAGATAATTAAATATTTTTTAACTTAATATCTTAATAGAGTTTTCAATTTGTATATGTTGCAGGCGCATAGACTAATCCGGATTTTTGCAGAAAAGCTAGGCATATAATAAAACGCCGGCTTTTTAAACAAAAGGAGGAATTTTACAAAAAGCCTATCTATTTTCAGTCACTTTGCAAAAAGCATAATCAGAATTAGGCATATTAAACAATGACGATATTTCCTGTACACTTCTGCAAAAAGACTGCCTGTTTTCAGTCCTTTTACAAAATGCCAAATCGAGGCCAGGCAGATTAAAAAATGATCAAAATTTACTCATCTAGGAGCATAAGCACATATTGAATAATTTACGCTTTAATAAAAATACCCCAATTTCGTCTAAACAAAATGTTATTTTGTTTAGACGAAAACAACTTGAACCTTGAATCCTATTTCTTAAATTATAATTTTAAATACTCTCGTTTAATTATTATACTCTCCAATTTGATTCTGTGTACAGGGCTTCTTTGTGGAACTATGCTTTCTTTTTTGGAACTTTTATTCTTTTAGAAATAAAATGAATTTAGATCTTTATAATAATAGTCCTTAACCATACTCCATTTAACAAAATTATCACTTTTTGTGCCATTATTTTCTAATTTTGAAAGAGAAGTTCAAGAAATGTCGTTGGATAAATTTAAGTTAGTTTTTCTAATCCCGCGTAAAATGTTTTCTGCAATCTAACTAGTCTTCATTAGGCATTTTGCAAAGCGACTGAAATTCACAAGGATGAAACCTTAGGTTCTCAGTGATGCTCTTATGTGCTATGAATACCGGCGTGTTTGTGGGGTTCGCCCTGTGATGCCTTGACAGATACCAGATGAGAAAGGTAACTAAAAGAAATAAATGAACTTTACTTATTTTTACATGTCTGATTTTTACATAATGTTATTAAGACAGAGCTATTATAAAGTTATATTTAATCAGTCAGACAGATTGTAATGACCAAACATCCTCTAAACACAAAAATTATTCAGTCGTGACTATGAGCGCAGGAGAACTGTGCGTCTCCGAATAAAGTATTTAAATATTTCAAAATTACTTACTGCTTTCGATTTAATGTTTTTTCATCTCCATTTAAATAAGATTGGTTGTAAAAGTGAAAAAAATACATACTTATGGAGCCGATCGGCCGACTATTTGATTGCAATTGAGCACGGCTCCGTAAGAATTACATTGGTTACAAATCTACAACTAAATAGTCGTCCGACTAAGAATTGCATGTCATCCCAAGGCTTTATTTTCCTTATTTTCCAACATTTCCTTTTACACTATCCAAACTATTTAAAAACGTAAGTCAGAGAATTCAAGATGTACGGTTTTTCAAATTAATATTTTTTTTAGAAAATTCCACACCTGTAATTTTTAACCAATCAAAACGTGTTTTTTTGATAAATCACCATGGCAACGGATAAATTTTAGTGAAAATTTCACACCTCTACTTTTCAACCAATAACATGCTTTAATGTTGACTAGTTACCATGGGAGCAACTTGAAAAATTTCCGGAAATTTTTCGGCGCCACGAAACTTTAGTGGAAATTTTTGACAGTTGAAAAGGTAAACATAAGATCTACAATCATAATGTGAATGAACTACAATGTCTATATATTGAAATATTACCCATTTGAGTTTTCGCATTTGATGTAACTAATTAAAATATAATAATATTTGTTAATATTATTAACAAATTGAAATTATTTTAAAATGTCATGTTGGATTAATATTTTTTTTCAAATTTAGGTGTGAAATTTTCTTACCGAATACCACGCAAGCTTAAATTATTCCTGGAAATTTTCTTTCGGGCACGAATATTTTAGGAAAATTATCCCTCGTCTTCGACTCGGGATAATTTTCAAAATATTCGTGCCTTCAAAAAAATTTCCGAAAATAATTTAAGCTCTTGTGATATTATAAGTGAAAATTTTTTCCTTGTGGGCACCCAACAGCGAATTATACTGGAAATTTTTTGACGTTTATAATGACAGAATATATTTTTGAGAGTCTGGTTTTTATTTGTTTACATGATAATTTTGATACATTTCAATTACAAAGCTGAGATGAAAGTTTGTAAACTGCTTCCATACGCTTGACTTCGATTTCCTAGTATTCGCGGGTGTCAACTGCTTAATCTCCTGGCGAATATTTTCTTTGCTTTCATGACCGAAGCGAAACATTTTTTTTAAGCCGTGCCGCTTGACAGCTTCAAAACTGAAATAGTTTTTAAGTTTGGGTGTCTCTTAGTTGTCATAGTAACTAAATAATCAATTCGACCAAAAAGCGAAAAACACATTTTAATTATTTGATTTTCAAACACAATTTGGTGTGGAATTTTCTTACCGAATACCACACGAGGTCAAATTAAATCCGGACATTTTTTCTCGCTCATGAATATTTTTAGAAAATTATCCCTCGTCTTCGACTCGGGATAATTTTCAAAATATTCATGGGCTCGAAAAAATTTCCGGAAATAATTTGACCTCTAGTGGTATTACTAGTGAAAATATGCGATAATTGTTTTGAGTAGTTTATAGTCAATAAATTAATTTACTTTAATAATTATTAATTATTACTTTAATAAAAAAGCTCATCTTATTTAGATAGAGAGGCAAAAATGTTCAATCGAAAGCAGTAAGTATTTTTAAAATATTTAAATACTTTACTGGGAAGCGCATAATTCTCCCGCGCTCATAGTCACGGCTAAATAATTTTTTTGTTTAGAGGATGGGTCATTACAATCTGTCTGACTGATTAAATATAACTTTATAATAGGTATCTTAATAACATATGTAAAAATAATACATGTAAAAATAAGTAAATTTTATTTATTTCTTTTACTTACCTTTCTTCAAGGTGTCACAGGGCAAACCCCACAAACACGCCAGTTTTAAAAGCACATGAAAGCACACTACTGAGAGCCTAAGGTTTCATCCTTGTGAAAATAAGTTATGTCTGATCGCTCTATGATCTTGCACTATGAGAAAAAACTGCAGATTCTATGATGAAAATTAAAAAACGCTTATTATTTATTATAGTGTTATAGGAAGAGCTGATGTTTTTGAGAAACACCGAGTATACAAGGTGTCGCTATATGATTATTTTTTTATGTAACCATATTGAGAGAACGTAATCGATCAATATTTACCTCAAACTTTGGCAGGTATCGAGGAGATCCTTTAACGTGTTTTTTTCTCACAAAAAACAGCAAATCATCACAGTCAATTGTTGAATCGTTTTGAAACAGAAAATGTCTCACAAACAAGTCTGTCCAATAAGTTGTGCCTTGCAGCATGACAAATCCAGAATCTACAAAATCAAGATATGTTTATTCAAATCTTTGGCTCAACTTTCGTTTAGCTGAAATCTGTTATATAAAAAATAACTTTATATATGCGTTCTAGAAGGCGTTAGAGAGAGGATTTGGGTTGCTTTGGTTAGCTTTTCTTTGTGGAGGGTGTTAAGCTGTGGTTTTTATATTTTAATAATTAACTGTGATTTTGTAAAAATATTATTAGATTGGTTAACATTTTAGACACTTTTAAATTATTTTTTTTGGTTCAAAAGTGATAAAAAGATAATTTTTTTTGTATTTATGCTTACAAAAATGGAAAATGAAAATCAAGCATGTCCGCAGGAAATTTTTTATTTTCCTGAGTTTGTAAACGCTTCTAAAAGGCAAAAATATATTTATTTTTTATATAACTGGGTTCAGCTATACTAAAGTCTATTAAATTTCCTCAGAAAAAATCAAGCATTTCCGCAGGAAATTTTTTATTTTCCTGAGTTTGTAAACGCTTCTAAAAGGCAAAAATATATTTATTTTTTATATAACTGGTTTCAGCTATTCTAAAGTCTATTAAATTTCCTCAGAAAATAGATACAGTTTATTTCCGCAGGAAAATTTTTATTTTCCTCAATTCGTGAATGCTTCTAAAAGGCAAAAATATATTTATTTTTTGTATAACTGATTTCAGCTATTCTAAAGTCTAATAAATTTCCTTAGAAGATGAAAACAGCTTATTTCCGCAGGAAAAATTTTGTGTTTATATGTTCAGAAAAATATTAAAAATAAAACGCAAAATGTATTTTTTTATAGCAGATTTCAGTTATTCTAAGTGCGAAATTTGGAAATAACGCATTTCCGCAGGAAAATTTCTGTTTTCCGTGGTTCACAGTAGCTTTTTAAAGACAATTTTTTTTTTCTAGTAACTGATTTCAGCTAAACGAAATTTGACCCAAATCTTTTAATATTGCAAGGGATTATATTTACCATCTTTGAGAAGTTGTCGCATTTCTTTAGTCCTTTGAAAATTGATTTCTTCTAAAAGTTGTTCTAATGCTGTTGGTGATTTTAGGGAAGAACTGTTAGCAAATGCCATATTTTGTCAGAGCATTAGCAGTTTTTTACACTAACATACAAAAAAAATTAATTTGTTTGTGAAATATGTTGTCTCTAATCATATTTTCAAACGAAAACTCATTTTTTCTTTGTTGTTATATCGACATTTGATAAAAGTGTGACTAATATGCAAAGGAAATGCATACCTAAGGGGTGAAAATGTGTAGTCGGTCAATATTACAGTCTAGGAATTACAGCGCATACTCAAAAGCGCTCTCTCTGCAAATAGGGCTGTTCGAATAACGCCACCTATCTTTCCGATATGAAAACTGTTTTAGAGAAAACAATGAGAATACAAACATCGATTTAAGAAACTACCAGAGTGGCGTATTGACAACTTCGTATGGAAATGACAAAAAAAAATTATTAGATATAATACTCTGGCAAACGTTAAATAAATGCATGTGATAATATACCGTATGATCGAAAAACAATCAGCGATGGCTATGAAATGAAAGACGATAAAATGGTCTTTTATCGTTGTGTATAAAACAAGATTTTTTTCATAGCGAGTTACGTTTTAAAAAATATTCAGAAATTATTATTTCAAGGAATTTATTACGGGTAGAAAAAATATTGTGCTGGGTTGGCGTTGGTTTCTATGTAATTTGACAAATAAATAAAGCTGTCTCTTTAGTTGTCAGTTTTGAGTCAATATTTTTTAATTCTTTTTCGTGTCGATTGCTGATTGAATTGGAGCCAGAAATGGCTCAAAACGAAATAAGTAAATTACCAACAGGTATTGAGGCTGAGGCGACAAACGCCATATCCAAACTACTTCCATTTAAATCCCGAATAACTTGAATGAAAAGGAATACAAAAATTTTGAAAAATGGAAGCAGTTATAAAACGTGCGAGAAGAAATAAAGTTTTTAACCTATCCTCGCTGTTAAAGTATCATTTAATCTACCCTTGCGGCTAAAGTACTATTTTATCTACTATTTTTGATAGATACAAGGCAATTTTAACAGTTGCTATGGAAAAAAATTATAAGGGGAATATCATCGATGTTCATTTCCAAGCCAGCTGGACGCCTTTTTTTTCGATCATACGGTATTTCTGTAGCGTTTGATAATTCTTTGACTTTTTAATAGTTATTTTCAAAGTTTTAGGCTGTAGAATTTTACAGAAAAAAGTTCCTCAGGGGAACGTTTTGGGGTAGTTTAATTTCTTCTCTTCAGAAAAAAATCCTCTAGGTATTTCGGCATTTGCACTGTAAGAAAATCTACAAAATAAAATAGTTAATTTTTGTTCAACAGTGCTGCGTTAATCCAACGGAGACCAACTTGTCAGCAGTGATTTACTAATAAATAAATTTGCCCATTGGACAAAAAAATGCTTAATGTTTCGGGAAGTATATCTCTTCCCGTCGTCTGAAGCAAAAAAAAACACAACGAACAAAGAAAAAAAATATATATTGTTATGTTTATGTATTGTACCTAATTGTTATAATAATTATCTTTGTTGATTAGGAAATAATATTTTGTTAGATAGGAATACTATTTTAAACAGGTTGGCCGTGTCAGATTGTATTATTCATAATGCATGGTTTTTATGACAGACGCGATAGAATGTTACGGAAGATAAGATATTGTAAGTGAGGCGCCCGGGGATAGTCGGCACCGGACGCTCGCACGAAGCACATGCTTGTGATGTAATCCTGAGTACTACGATGAAATAAAGGAGTTATGAAGGAAATCCAGTGTTTCATTAAATAAATACAAGTTGTACTGTAATAATTCAGAAGTGGGATGGACAGTACAGTTCACTTTGTGTTTTTTTTTTGTTGAAGTCTCTTTTGTCAAACAAAAAAGAGTGAAGTCGGGATAGACCTACTAGAAGTACCACAGGAGTTTAAAAGGTGCCAATATGCCATGATGTGTCTGAATCCATAAGTTAAGTTGCTGGAAAAGAACATAAAAACCATGCATTATGAATAATACAATCTGACACGGCCAACCTGTTTAAAATAGTATTCCTATTTAACAAAATATTATTTCCTAATCAACAAGGATAATTATTATAACAATTAGGTACAATACATAAACATAACAATATATAAACGGGATTTGGTTTAAATATTTAATACTCATTTCCAACTACAGCCTATTGCTGTCTTCCCGTTACCCTACGCCACACATCTCGATTTAGAGCGTCATCAGCTTCTAGGTTACGAGCTTCCATTGCTTCCGTAACCGTTCCGTTCAGGGCCGGATTTCCGCCTAGGCCTGCAAGGCCCGTGCCTAGGGGCCCCATGCAATGAGTGACGCGCAACTTTCATATATAAGCTCCAAATTGGCTATGACATGGGGGGCCCCAAATGTCAAGTGCCTAGGGGCCCTGTATGTCTAAGTCCGTCACTGGTTCCGTTCCAGGATTTTCTAGGTCTACCTCTCTTTCTTCTGCCCTGGGGCCTGGGGAGCCCATTGAAAAGCTTTTTTTGGCCACCTGTTCTCTGGCATACGCAGAACATATCCAAACTACTTTATTTTTTTCGATTCGATCTAGTACTGTTTCCTCCGATGCATTCATGATACGCCTGACCTCGATGTTTGTCTTTTTTTCCATCCTAGATATACCTGCGCTTCTTCTAAGGTAGTCCATTTCAACAACTTGGATTTTGCGCTTCGCGTCTGCAATCAGAGTCCATAGCTCTGAACCATAGCAAAGAACTGACTCCACCAATGTTCTTCCAAATCTCTTTTTAGTTGTTGCAGAGAAGTTTCGGTCCCACCAGAGGCTATTAAGACATCTAATAACTTGTTTGCTCTTCTGAATTCGGGTTTGTATTTCTTCTTTGCCCAAACCCTCGTTGTTGATAGTAGCACCCAGGTATTTAAATTTGTCTACTTATTGAATCTGGACGTTATCATTAATGAAGACTTCAAAACAAGCGTTGGTATTGACAGCTAAGTATTCCGTCTTCTTTAGACTAACCTGAAGTCCCCATTTGTTGTATTCTTGATAGAGCCTCTTAGTCATCAACTCTAGATCGTATGAGTCCTGCGCAATCACAAAGAAAAAACTATTTAAAATATCTAAATACTGTCTAAAAACTAATCACGAACAAAATAGTTTTTTTTCAACAAATACTTCTATAAAAACTGTTACCAAATGAGGTAAAATCAAAAAACCTCAAACTTTCTGTATAATATAATTATTTTTACTTATTTGTTTTTAATTTTTACTTATGTTATTAAAACCAAAAAACCGATAACCATACATTACTAACCCCTAGAGATGCCTTATACAGGGTAAGTCTTAAATAAGTGCAAATATTTTCAGGGCTGGTAGATCTCGATAAAAGAAACATATTTTCTCTTTACCATTTTTCAAGTAAGTCCAAAATATTTAATCTACTATCTTTGTTGCCATATTATCAAGAAATTATGGTTTTTAGCTCAAAAAATACAATTTTTTTTAAAAACTCATAGACGTGTTGCTGGGGACTCTATCTTTACATGATCTGGTTAGGGTTATTCCCACTTATAATTTTTTCCTTTAAATTTAAAACCGTCTATAAGATACACCATTTGAAATTTCTTAAATTTTCATAAACAGCAATTTCACCGAAAAAAAAAGTTATAAATAAACCGTTGTTGTTACACGTAATTTGTACTACAGACCAGGTTTATTTACATAGAAAAGCTCTGTATTTATCCGTTTGGAGTCTATCTCGCTCTTTACCAGTTTCTATAAAGAAAATATACATGGCTAATTAAAAGCGTAGGCCAGTGAAGTAGACTGAGGTAATTTTACAACAAAATTATATAAACCGGAGTTTCTAGCGAAAATAAACTTTTAGTTGAAAACGTCTGATCGAGCAGCCTACTTTGATCGCTCTTATCTTTCGATTAAACTGCTTAATATTATTATTTCTTTTCAGTTTGGGAAATCTATAGGCTTGGTGCATTCTCCGCCGGTGCTGCCACCGCTGGAGAATATCGTAAATAACTAATACATACAAATACACGGGTTTAAATGACGAGTAAACGAAAAAATTAGTATATAATTATTCTAAAAAAAAATAGATGAGTTCAACTATCGTAGCGAGCATAGTTTTATCACCGGTTTTGCTAGTGGGGCATCTATCATTGGAGAGCTATAACGAAACTTTTTAAAGGTACATAATTATAATTTTAGAAGATGTTCATAAAACATTTAGGTAATCACTAGTTGATTAAAAAAAAGTATCCATTAATATTGCAAATTATATTTTATCCTCTCATAGTATGTCTATTTAATTTTTTGTTTATGTTACCGATCAAATCGGTGTAAGAAATTATGAAGCTATAAAATGTTGTTTCGAGAGAGTTGAATATCCAGAAAAGTTGAGTTATTGAATGTTATTGCACCCAACAACGCTCTAATTACGCTCTCCTTTAACATTGCGCTTTAACATTTTTTGGGCAGTTTTATTAACATTTAAAATTGTCACAGCACAAGACGCCTAGTTCGAATTCTTTTTTACTTATTTTTTACTACCCGAAACAGCGTTACATCACACAAACCTCGTATTTGAGTGTTTTATAGTCTCAATAAGTACACTAGCAAAAAACTAAAATACTTAAATATTATCTCATGCCCTCGAAAAAAGTAACATTCTTCCATGCTTTGAGATAGATCTGGATATACAGCTACAGTGTTTGCAGTGGGAGAACTCGGGACAGGTCAAGAGTGCCATTGATAACAATATGGCCTTTCGGGAATTTGTTTCTAAGGAACTTCTAGGGTATGAGCTGATTTACACGGATGCCTCATTGGATCTGGTTTCTGGGAGATGCGGAATTGGGGTTTTTAATGCATCAAGAAAATATTCGTCGATTGGTATTGGAGTTATGAGGAACAAGTCAATCTGCTCGGCAGAAATGTTAGCTATTGAAAGGGCATTGGATGATCTGGGAGACGATTTTGAGGATATTTCTTGTAGAATAGGAAAAACAGCAGGAAGAATAAAAGAGCGAATTACTACTCTTATACAACGAGGAAAATAGATAAGACTAATTTGGATCCCTGGTCACTCTTATGTTGATGGTAATACGGAAGCAGATAGACTGGCATCCCTTGGAAGAAAGTCTAGGAACCTGGTGTATAATAAGATTCATTATTCGGAACTTTTTGGCATCATAAAGAAGGAAAGCAGGCGGGAATGGGCAAATTTATATCATAATATGGGCCAATCAAAGGGAGTTTTTTACTATAATATTGTTCCACAACCTTTCAGTACCCCATGGTTTGGTAAATATGTGGAGGAGAATCGTGAATATGTCAGTATGTTTTATAGAATGAGATCTTCTTTTGTAGAATGAGATCGTCACATCGTCTCACTCCGGCTCACCTACATAAAATAGGAATCAAAGACTCTTTTCTATGTGAATGTGGAAGCAAAGGTGACCTATCGCACGTCATTTTTGCTTGTAGTTTGAGAGCTCAAGCTTGTCATGCACTATACTTGTCTCTAGCCAGTTGTATGTGTGCTCCCATTAGGATTTAAGATGTTCTGATGAATCCATTATCTAAAGAGGCAAAAATGGTGTATCTATACCTCAAGCAAAACAATATTAAATTGTGAACTCGCTGTCACGGATCTGTCTCTTTCATGCCAATATTATTATAAGTCTATTAGTCTGTATTCTTGACTAGTGTAAATTTATTTAGTTGAATAATTGTAGTCTGCTGGATGCTTTTGCTTTGATTTTGTGGGTGATGAAGCTAGGTAACGGTTTCTAGCGGTGCACGGTTTTTTTTCTCTCACTCTTTTCGCTTTCTGTTTTCTGCTTGGTAGATGAAATAATAGGAATATCAATGAAAGAAAACCAAAGATGTATTAATATAATAAAACAATTTCAGGTTCCTATCATAAATTCCCTTCCTTGCGCAATCCTTCCACACAGTTACTGGACACGCCACAGTACATTCCTAGCCCACATTCCATATTCCTTCATTCTAGCAGTAACGTGCAGGAAGAGAGATACCAGAGGATAACAGATTTTATAGCGAGTGGAATAAATATTCGAACAAAGTGTAGTGCTGGCTGAATGCTGTAAGGGCAAGTGGCCATATCTGGATTGGATCGGGAATTGGATGTTTCCAGAGTCACTGATCCTTTCCACAGAAGAAGAAAAAGAAATTAAATATTATGACAAAACCCCGATTTCATTATTATTTTAATGCGATCAACATGACCATGCCGTAGGGTGCGCTACGGTCGGAATTTCTTGAAATCAACTGAAGTGCATCAAGCCTATAATGGAGAAGGAACATAAAACATAATTTTAAGTGTACTTTAAACGTTCTCAAAATACTGAAGATATCTACAGTATGTCCCCCCAATGGTGCAACAGCAAAGGCCAACTACTGCATCAATTACAAATGAAATGCTGCTAGAAAGTGTCTTCAGTAAAAATCCATTAAAAAAGTGCAAGACTTGCAAGAGTCTTGTAGTAAGACCAAGACTGCGCCCTGCAAGATCAAGACCAAGATCAAGACTACTATTAGATTGCAAGACCAAGCAAGTCTTGGTATTCACTATTTTGTATTGCTCACCACTATATTGTATAGTCCAAGGTATTGAGTATAAAAAGCTTTTTCCATCGGAGGGTTTGAATAAGCTCTGTTATTGTGTGACGTACATATTAATATTAGAAGTGAGATAATAACGCTAAAAGTGAATCTAGTTTAATGAGATAGGGAATCATAATATTAACCAAATTTCCACCATTAACCGCAAGAAATTACTATATTATTTATTTAAAAATGAGTAATCAGATATTTGTGTGTGTTGTTCGTTATTTATAGATCTAAACAGTTAAAACAAACAATAATTATTAATAAAAAAATAGATAAAAATAAAAAGATACATTTACCAGTTTCTCTTAAGAGTCCATTTCACTAGTCCGAAAAAGTAGCAAAATAAGCTTTCGGCATTTAACGTTTTATCTGTGGTTTTATATAAAACTAGCTATGTATTTTTACGCAATTGACAAAGGAAATTAAAGATAAAGGATTATACTATATCCGTATTGTAGCACATTTTTAGACAACTTTGTTTTTAAGATTTTGATGGTCAAATATCAACAAAATATGTTTGGACTAAATTTTCTTGAAAAAAATCCGTTACAATACGAAAATAGATTGAAGTTTTGTGATTACAGTGATATATAATTCATATGGTGTTTGTAATTTTTGATGTGGCTTAACACGACAGGATCGGACTAAGTAAGTCTTAGGCAGGTTTCTGAAATATAATATACAGGGTGGTCCGAAGTGTATTCCGGAAACTTCAGCAGTATATTCTGCAGGTAAAAATAGGTAAAAAAGTTCGTATAAATGTATATCCTAAAATGCTTAGTTTCGGAGATACTACGAATGTAGAAGTATGATCTTAATTAATAAACTGCAGCATTATGGGTTCAGGGGATCATCTCTCGAATGGTTTAAGTCGTATCTGAGCAACAGAAGTCAACTTGTGAGGTTTGACGTTGTCTTCTAGCAAGCCAATAGTTGTCTTCTAGCAAGCCAATAGAATGTGGAGTACCACAAGGCTCAGTACTAGGCCCTATTTTGTTTCTTCTTTTTATTAACGACATTGCTAACATAAACATCAGTGGCAAAATATGCCTTTTGCGGACGACACTAGCTTCACTTGGAGCAACAAGGATATCACGGCACTTCATAGGATTATATCAAATGACTTAATCACCATTAAATCTTGGTGCGATTCGAACCTCCTGAGTCTCAACATTTCTAAAACTAAAGCTATGTCGTATAAAAAGTCGTTGCAGCCTTTTGTACTTAACAACACCACCATTGACGTCGTAAAATCCGTAAAATTCTTAGGGCTTGTTGTGGACAATTCTCTGAAATGGGACATACATATCGAAGCTTTGTCGAAAAAATTGAGCTCTGCCTGTTTTGCATTAAGGTCTGTTTCTAAGGAGCTTAACTTGTCAGTGGCTAGAACTGTTTATTATGCACTTTTTGAGTCGCACCTCAGGTATGCCCTTCCATTCTGGGGTACGTGTTGTGCGGCTCAATTTGACCGCATTTTCAAGCTCCAGAAGAGAGCTGTTCGATATTCACTGGGACTAAACAGCAGAACTCATTGCCGGGGCTTTTTTAGAGAATTAAAAATATTGACTCTTCCTTCCTTATTTATATTTGAATCCGTTTGCCTAATACGTAAACATGTATCAGCTTCTCAAGAAAGGCCATCTCACACTTATCCACTCAGGAACGCGGAGCAAGATCTTTATCTACCTACCCCACGCTCAGAGTTAGTTAAAAGTTCAATATTATACAACTCGAAAAAAATGCACAATCACCTGCGATTTGAAATCAAATCCATAACATCATTTTTTTCATTTCGCTACGCCGTAAATGAATTATATTTTGAAAATCAAATTTGATCTTGTAAACACTGGTCTAATGTTTGCTATTGCTATATTTACTAATGACATCGAAATGAATTTATTTAGAGGTCATTGATATTTTACTATAAACTAGCTAAATATTTTTGAATATTATTTTTATTTTTTGTTCTTTAACATTATAAACATTTATAATTTTTTTTTTAACAATAAGACTGACAATATTATTTGTATAATGTTTTGTATTATCTTTTGTTTGTTTGTTTGTATACCTTGTTTTTTTTACTTTGTTTGTTAGTTTACCTTTGTCTACAAATTGAAAAATTTTTTGACAATAAAGGCATTTATTTATTTATTTATGAAGTTTCATTTTTATTTCGATTTTTTCCAAATAATTTCTGAAGTAACATAAATATTTGGATTAAAAATTTTATTGTCAGGCAAGTTTTGTCTGGCAGTTTTTTCATATGAGAAATTTGATTTTGATGTGAATATGTCTCCCATTTGTAACAGTTTTGAAGAGTGATAACTTTTTGTCCGTACCTGTATAAAACTACATTAAGATAAAAAAAAAGATAAAATATACATTTCCGTGATTTTTGTTCCGTGAAAAATGTCTCTTGCTAAATTTTTTTAAACTTATTATAGGTATATTTTATATAGGTTTCAATTATTATTTCAGTTTGATAACTATATAGTTTATGTCAATGATGACAGGTATTGATATTTTGGATTCCAAATATCTCGAGAACTATTACTCGTAGCGATTTTTACCAAGAGACTTTCTTTACGTAAAAAATGTCGTAGATGTATATTTTTTACTCATTTGTTTTGTACAGGTACGGACGAAAAGTTATTACTCTTCAAACCAGTTTGTAAATATGTATGTAGGTTGCGCCCTCTACAAGTAAGAGTCATATTGACAACAAAATCAAATTTCTCATGTCAAAAAACTCCTAGACGCTAATTTTCATCCAAATATTGACGTTACCACAGACTAACCTAAACAGATGCGACAAACAATGCAAATGTGAAAATTACATTTTGGCGAATGCGCCAGGCAAATTTTTCCGTTAGATTTGTCATATAGACGAATTTTACAGCGGACCAGCAAAGTAACCTCCATTCGTTTACTAAGAAGCCACGCCTCCTTTGTGTAGAAAATAGAGAGGGAATTTTGTAGTTTGGAATCAAATAGAGATGATTTTAATTTCATTAGTTTTTTTTCAATTTTTGATACATTCACAATCTATACCTACTAATATATATAAAATTCTTAACCACCCAACGTAAGTAATTTTTTATTTAAAAAACGGTCAAGTTTCCGAAAAAACACTTAAACACGTATATTTTATTTTGTTTTTTTACCTAATTTAAGATTTTTTAAAAATGTATACAGAGTGATTCGAAAAATCTGGTCATTGATTAATCACGATCCTGCTTAAAGCGCTTGACGTAAAAAGCTGATTTTTGGAAAACGGATTAACTTTAGGGTGTAGAGGTTCGATAAGAAGGGATTTTTCGAAACTCGAATTCTAAGGGGGTGAAACCACCCCTCAAATATTAGAATATTTTTTATTTAAAAACCGATGAGTTTTTCGTAAAAACTCTTAAAAACGTATATTTTGTTTTGTTATTTTACATACGAGTATTTTAAGATTTTTTAAAAATTTATACAGGGTGTTTCATAAGATATGACCATTGAGTAATCACGATTCTGCTTAAACTGCTTGACGTTTAAAGCTGATTTTTGGTAAACGGATTTACTGTGGGGTGCAGAGATTCGATAAGGAGGGGTTTCTCGATTCCAAGAGGGTGAAAATGCCCCTCAAATATTACAATATTTGATATTTAAAAACGGTTAGTATTTCGAGAAAACGCTTGGACACGCATAATTTATTTTGTTTTTACATATTTTGATTTTTTAAAAAATCATACAGGGTGTTCAAAAAGTTGGGTAATTGATTAACTACGATTCTGCTTAAACTGCTTGACGTAAAAAATTATTTTGGCAAACAGATTTTTCGAAAGTCAAATTCCAACGAGATGAAACTACCTGTCAAATATTACCAAGTTATATAATAATATCGCCATGTTGTTTTTTTCTGAGGCTCAGGACATAAATGTGAGAACATTTTATCCAGTTTGTATGTTAATGGAAATTCTTGCTTTGCTTTATCATCACCATTACAAATTATTAATTCGACGCAAATGAAGTCGCGGGTACACGCTAGTAATTAATAATAACTAAAAGATATTAATACATTTTAAAAAAGGTTTTTTACTATTAGGTATTTTTATGTATTTCTTATTTTATATTATATAATTTCTAACTATTATTAGTAAATGACTCCGCTGCCGGCGCCGGTTCCCTTAATGGTTGCCGGCTCCGGTTCCATTGACGGCTGAAAGAACGGCGGAAAGTAACGCCTAGCTATAGCCAATTTTGCAAGAGCAGCTGTGGCTCCGTTACTGAGACTGAGGCCATCACTTCGTGAACGAGAGGTCCGTGGTTCAAATCTCACGCCAAACTAGAATTCTTTTTATTTTTTACTGCTGTTTTTATTTAAAAAAAGCTGTAAATATTTAATAGCAATCAAAATACGGATTGCGTTGGTTTCACTCTTTTGGTGAGGTTAGATTGATTATTTGGTGGAGTTAGTTGCGTTGGTTAAGTTGGTTATTTGGTGTTGATTGCATTGGATAGGTTAGCTATTTGGTGGGGTTGGTTTGGTTTTTATTAATTTACATTTGTTTAGCGTTGGTTAGTCTCTGACGTTAACATTTTTATTTTTGGAGCCGGCATCTATGCTCCCGAATTGTGGAAGCCGGCGCCGGCAGCGGAGTCACTTCCTATACATATACTTCCGATTACAGGGTGGTCTGGGTCACAATTTCTTTCTTCTTAGTCTAAATACATTTGCAATATAAATACATTTGCAATATAAGAGATAAAATTTGTTGACACACCCGACCTCCGTTTTCCGTTTATTATAGGCGCTCTGTGCTCTCAGCTCCATTGGAACGAACTATAATAATTATAGTTCCAACGTAATAATTATTATTATAATTATCCCTAAATTTCATCTCCCAAAAAGGGAAAAAGTCGGTACAAACATTCCGTAAAAATTGGTTGTGGGAGTTTAATATTTTGACAAAGGTAAATTCATCCCCTAAAAAGGTGAAATTAGTGGTGGAAATTTATATAAAAATTTGTAAAAATCTCGTCCGAAGAATATACAATAATTTTGTTATTAATAATTTCAAAAGGTTTCTTAAGTAACGCAATGACTATATGAGAGGCGACTATGAAAATTCATCCCCGAGGAGGGTAAAATTAGGGCTGAACAATTATAAAGCAAAACATAAAATAAAACCTGTTCATTCAAAACATTACACAATAAAGGTTTCTCTAGGGATTCAATAAAAAAATACGTCCCTTAAAATAAGGGGAAAAAATGATTGTAAATATTCGTTAATATTTGGTATAGAAGTATGATATTTCGGTGTGGCATACTTACGAAGCGTTTTCTCGAAACTCATTTCCTAAAGGGGTAAAATTAAGGGCAAAATTTTATAAAATTCGTTACTACTATGTGGTTTAAAAGTACATAATATTTATGAATTAAAATTTGGCCAAATATGCTTAAGTATAATTGGGAAGCAATAGTATAGAGTAGAAGAAACGATTTTTGAAAATTCATCATCTCGGGGATGATAGGGGTGAAAGTTGGCATGAAAATTTATTACTACCTGGCATAGAAGTATAATATTTTTACAAAGTATATGTAGTTAATAAGTCGATTATTTGATCGAACTGTATGTGTATTTAAATTCACTTTTTTCGTATTAGAAAATCTAGGTATTTTCGGAAAAAACACCCACAGTTTTTGATATAATTTAGTCCTAGAAAATCTAAAAAATGTATCTTCTTCAGTTTATAGTGAAATGTTTTCTCATCCATTGAAAGCACACTTTTTTAAAAGCATTTTAAATAAAATCAAAACAAGAAACTTAAACTGAATAGCTGAATTAACTAAAACAATACTAAGAACACCGTGAACTAACTAAATGTAAACCAACAAAACCCAACAGAAAATTAAAATCGGAAACAGCTAATAATAATGATGTATGTAATATCCATGTGAAACAACTGAAGAAACTGACTTAAAAATCCTCTGAAAACCTTCAATATTCCCATCTTAGATTCCCATATCCTTTTTCTAGGACACTGTTGCCAATTCTACTTACCAATTTGTATAAACTATATCGGTATCACGGCACATGCAAACAATATGCCGTGTCTGTATCATAAAAGTACCTATTTGCTATATAAAAGATCAGCTGCTAAATTTTAAATCAATTTAAAATATCAAATAAAATTATAGTAGTGCATAAAACTATTAACAAGCAGGATATAAAAATAATTAAAGATAATTTAAGCTGGCTAATAGTAGATAGACTTTAGATTAATATTTGAAATTAACAGCTGGAAGTACAGCTAAATACAAACGGCAAGCTGACAACAAAGATCCTATTCTTTAAGAATTGTATATTTCTGATATTTTATATAATTTTTAATTTTAAAGAAATCGTCATTTTCTTTATACATATGTATTGATCTTAACCGATTGTTAAAATTTGTAAATTTCTCATACTTTACAAATAAATATTAGCTGATATTTCCTAACATCATGTAATAGTTATTTATTATTATCCAGGAGAAAGCGCTAATACAAGTACATATAACATTTAATTCTCACATAAAAAAAGTTCAAGCTGGCAATCTCGCTTTGACTTTATAATCGTGCGGCGGCTGCGACGGCCAGACGAGACGGCGCGGTGTATCAAAGGCAAGGTTAAAGGCGAGAAAGAACGAAAGAAATGGAGGCTTAGGGAAGGGGCGAGTGCGGGAACGATTTGAAGTCACCACGGCTGTTTGTTTGGCCGAATATTTTGCCTTCATCGACAGTATCGCCGCCCTGTCGTCGCACTTCCGAACATAGGTCTTTTTGAACACAAAATTTCCCATAAGGTGTCGCATCTGTTTAAGTTAGTTTGTGACGTTACTAAAGAAATTATTCGGAAAAAATCGAAATAAAAATAAAACTTCTACATCCTGTATAAACTAAGCCATTTTAGGATATAAAGTTATACGAACTTTTTCACTTATTTTTAATTGAAGAATATGCTGCCGAAGTTTACGGACTACAATTCGGACCACCCTGTAATTTCCTTCGACCACACATCCACTTTACCCGACTCCTGACAGCGACCCAACTTGTATAATAGAACAGTTGATACGATCCAAACAACCTACAAGTGAAACTTGTGAACTTGATTCAAGTACATCTTTACAACCGGCCTTTGACAATTTTAATTTGTTGAGCTACCTACCGAGTGAAATGTTGTTACTTTTTTACATGAGATACTTTAAATATTCAAAGAAGCTTGTAATATTCTAGTAAAAGATGGACCAACAATAATAATTGATCATGTGTAAAACGTTTTCATGTGTGTGAACGGTTTACTAGTTTTTTTTCACTTTTTCTAGTCTTTGTTGGTGGATACGCAAATAAAACAGTTTAAAAGTTTCATATTTTCAGTATTTAGGAGCTAACATCAATAGTCAGTGCGACCAGAAAAATTTTCAAGAATTGAGCAAGCGAGAAAAATCTTCGTGAGAATGAAATCATTTTTTACAAGACGAGACCTCAATGGGGAACTCAGAACTCGAATGGCCAGATGCTACGTCTTCTCTGTGTTACTCTATGGATGTGAGAGCTGGACACTGAATCCACAGACCGAAAAGAGAATAGAAGCCTTCGAAATGTATGTATACAGACGGATGCTGCGAATCTCATGGGTACAAAGGATCACCAACGATGAAGTACTCCAACGCATGCAGAAACAAAAAGAACTGAACACCATCAAGGAAAGAAAAATGCAATACCTGGGTCATGTGATGAGAGGTGGTAGATACGAAATACTGCGCCTCATAATAGAGGGCCAAGTGCAAGGGTAAAGATGAGTAGGAAGACGCCAGAACTCATGGCTAAAAGATTTGAGGAGATGGTTTGAACGCTCGTCTGCGGAAATCTTCCGGGCTGCAGTTTACCAGAACTTCCTCAAAACTTATGTTTTCCTTAGATATACCGTATGATCGAATAAAAACAACGTCAGCGATGGCTATGAAATGAATATCGCTGTCATTTTAAATGTAAAATTACATGGGAAATGTCATCGATCGTCATTTCCAAGCCAACTGGACGCCGTTTTTTTTTCGATCGTACGGTACTAAAAACCTACTTGTTACAGTATGAGTAATTAATTAATTGTTTGTTTTTCATTAATATAAATTAAAAGTTTCACATATGTTTATCAAAACTTCCTCAAAACGTATGTTTCCATTAGGTATACTAAAAACCTACTTGTTACTGTGTGAGTAATTAATTAATTGTTTGTTTTTACATTAATATCCAATTTTGCACGCGTTGAGGAAGTTACGGCACTGATTCCTACCGTACGAATTTAAATATGGACACAGTCTGGATACTCTGCTTCAGTGTTAGTTCCGAACTTAACCGCGAAGAACCTGATCAAAAAATGATTGTAGGAAGGAAGACTACTTTATTTTATATCGTTTTTATAACAATTTTTTGTATATGTTCGTGCAGTGGCAAAGATAAATGTAACAATGAAACGGAATGTTACAAAAAAACTAAAGAAGGTATCAACGAAAAATGGGAAGATGTTAATATATATTTGGAATACAAGAAGGCTGTAATGACCGTGCCGAAAATTACAAAAGCACGAAGAAATAATCCGAGAATTCATGCTACAATTCCTGGTAAGTAAATAATGTTTTAAAACAGTTAACATAGTAGGTGTAACATTTAGGTGTGAGTTTGAAACACCCTGTGGAATATGTTAAGAAAGCAAGGCATTTAAAAACCATTTTATCATCTAGATGCTTCCTTTCTCGATAGTTAGCTTTATTTTTTTTTGGAGATATTTGCTTTTTGAAGAAGACATTAACATTTTTTCCCGTATTAAGATATTATGTTTTCCTATTTTTTTTTCAAAAATACAAAATCACAGACCTCACAGGTCTGTTTCTGGGGTTAAAATATACCACCCCTAAAACTATTTCCACTATAAATTTCATTTCAGTTTAAAATAGGTATTATACATGAAAATTGGAGATGCATTGTATTAAACTTATTCTTTTGTCAAACTGTTTACATAATTATAAGTATTAAATAATAATAATGTAAGCTATTAAATAATAATAAAATCGCTGGTTGTTAAAGAATAAAAATAAACAATCTGGAAAACCACACAGTCCTGTATCTTTAGCGATAACGGACATATCCGAACATAAAAATATTTGGAATCTACATGGTGTCCCACTTAAGCTGGATACAAACCAATATCTTGGTTGTTTGTTGAGCGATCTTTTTCATTTTTGGCAGGAGGCTGTATGACTATAAGACGTACATTTTGCCCAGGGTAAGAAATGCGATACCTCATAGACGCACTTTTTAATGGGGTTTGATATTTTTCGAGTCAAGCGTAAACTACCCTTAGGACAGAATTTATTTCAAATTTGATAAATTATATTGAATCCTCCTTACCCAAGATACTTAAGTTCTAATTTTTATAAATATTGATGCAGGGTGTGTTATTAAAATAAGACATTTTTATTTTTATTATTTTTTTTAAGTAATTACGACGCCACTGGATAAACAACTGGTTTATTATCAATAACCAATTATAACCAATTACCAATTAATAATCGATTTAAGTTTTCAGATAGCTTCCATAATTAAGATACGATACAAAAAAGCTTTGTTTAGAGCATATTTTTTAAAGTTAATAGTGATTGTTTTAAATATCTATTTGGATTTTTTTAAATATTCCTCAATAAAACGAATAAAAATCATATTTCAGATTCCATTGAAAACTGGGGTTTTAAATTATTTTGTAACTCGTTTTATTCATTTGTATTAGCAAACTTAAAAAGCAATTTTTTAAAGTAAACAAAATAAATTGAAAGTAGGTATTTAGTTTTTTTGCATCGCATCTTAATTATTATGGAAGCTATCTGAAAGCTTAAATCGATTATTAATTGATAATTACTTATAACTGGTTATTGATAATAAACCAGTTGTTTACCCAGTGGCGTCGTAAGTACTTAAAAAATAATTATAAAAATAAAAATGTCTTATTTTAATGACACACCCTGTATCAATATTTATAAAAATTAGAACTTAAGTATCTAGTATCTTAGGTAAGGAGGATTCAATATAATTTCAGATTTGAAATAAATACTGTCCTAAGGGTAGTTTACTCTTGACTCGAAAAATATCAAACCCCATTAAAACGTACGTCTATGAGGTATCGCATTTCTTACCCTGGGCAAAATGTACGTCTTATAGCCATACAGCCTCCTGCCAAAAATGAAAAAGATCGCTCAACAAAAAGCCAAGATATTGGCTTGTATCCATCTTAAGTGGGACACCGTGTATATATATGTATGTTACTACGTATGCTATACATTAGGGTGTCCGTTATTTACATAGTTGATCATTTCTCTCACGACGCTCTCTAGATTTTTAGTTTATTGTCTAAAAAAAATAACAGACCATTGTAAACCCTTAATATTCACCATAAACCTTACCCCAAAGACGATTCATTTCCTATTTAAATTACATGGGAATTTGCCACTTTTTGCAAATATTTTTTTTCTCTTGATCTCTCGCAGCCATAATAATTACACACTCTTGTACAGAATTGAATGCTCTACAAAAAAGGTCTCTTACAATTTTTCGATAAACCTACTCCTTCAAAAGTTATTCACGGTTAAAGTTTATCACTCGGTAAATTCCTAAATTTTTGAACTTTTTTGACAAAATTGTGATTATTTTTGAAAAATTTAATCTAATATTTGAAAAAAAACAATTTTATGATACCATGATAAAAAAATTGATTCATGAAAAACAATTGACTGCATGACAGGCAGTTTTATTCTAACACTTATTATAGTATCAGGCAGAAAATGGTTGAAGCTATAAAAGTGAATAATGACGAAAAGTTCGATATTTCTAAAGGCTTCTTTTTTAATCAGGATGATTTTAAATGGTTTATAAACAAAAACATTGATTATTTCATGAACTCAAATTTGTTACAATTTTTACACGGTTTAATATTGATACAAGTTTTCTGCAGTTAGACAGTACTAGTTAAAGGATCCTGGATATATGAGAGGCTTAGAAATTATGAAAAATTTGAGAGTAGTTAATGATACTGCAGAAAGAGCTGTTAAATTGTCAGAAGCATACATTAATATTTTATCTAGAAGTAAAGATGAAAAACAATATGTGATTCAGATTATAAGCGAGTATAAGAAGAAATATCAAAATCCAACTAAAGAATTTTTGTTAAAGTAAATCAGCTATATTTGAATGGTTTAAACTTCATTAGACTTGAAGATCTCTTAATTCCCAACTCAGAACTGCATATTTCTACAGTAATAGATTAAATTTTTCAAAAATCATCATAATTTTGTCAAAAAAATTGAAGAATTTAGGAATTTACCGAGTGGTTAACTTTAACCGTGAATTACTTTTGAAGGAGTAGGTTTATCGAAAATTTATAAGAGACCTTTTTTGTAGAGCGTTCAATTCTGTACAAAAATATGTAATTGTCATAGCTGCGAGAAAACAAGATCGAGGGAAAAATAAAATTTGCAAAAAGTGGCAAATTCCTGTGTAATTTAAATGAGAAATAAATCGTCTTTGGGGCAAGGTTTATTGTGAATATTAAGTGCATAGTTCTCGGGGAGATGCTATGTTAAAGTAATTAAAAGTAAAGACAATATCTGTCCAGCGAGAGGTTTCATGACAGTTGTCTGTCATTGTTATTTGTAGGTAAATGATAGATAATATGATTCATGCAAATTTTTTTCAGAAGTTATAATGAGGAGTCCAAGTATACCTGTCAACCTAAGGGAATATGATAAAGGTAATATCATACTTGTAAAAAGTATTGTATGAAATGAACATGAATTCAGAGTATGAAAGTCCGGTGACTTCTTAAATTTTTTTTTATTCAAAGATTCAGACAGATTTTAATTAGGAAACCGTATGTATATCGTTATGAGTAGTTATTCAATAATTAATTCAGATTCATTTCCATGTCAAATTTAACGTTTTTTTTTCGATGGTATGGTATTTTGTATATTATTTTTGTCGTAGGTCTTCATATAGCAGGTCCATCTACGTTTCAGGTCACTTCTGAGAACTTTCTACATGGTAGGTGTTATTTTAAAGTACAATAAGTATAATTCTGAGTAAGTATGTATCAGTAATTACTAATTACTAATTTGCAGACTTAGAAAAATTGCACAATTCTTTCTAACTTTGATACTGATATATACAATTTTCTCGTACATTTTTTTAATTAATCAAAAAAAAATTACAAACATCCTATAACCGTTTAAATATTATTGAATAACGCCATAAGGTCAAAATATGAAATCTCTTTCTTTTCTCTCATTAATCACTGCAAAAATTCTAAAGTGCACTGTTAATATTTAGAAATCAATATACAGGGTGGTCCGAATTGTAGTCCGGAAACTTCGGGAGCATATTCTGCAGATAAAAAGAAGTAAAAAACTTTTTATAAATGTATATCCTAAAAGGCTTAGTTTCGGAGATACAGGGTGTAGAAGTTTCATTTTTATTTCGTTTTTTTCCAAATAATTTCTGAAGTAAAGTCAATATTTGTATGAAAATTGGTGTCTGTTAGTTTTTTGACATGAGAAATTTGATTTTGATATCATTACGACTCCTATTTGTAGAGGGCGCCACCTACATGTGTTTTAACTGTTTTGAAGAGTAATAACTTTTTGTCCGTACCTGTATAGAAGTATGTAAAAAATGTCTCTTGATAAAAATCGTTACGAGCAAGCCTTCTCGAGATATTTAGAATGGAAATAGTCAATACATGTCATTATTGACAAAAAATAAACATGTTGAGTAGATAGTTATTTGACTAAAAAAAACTCTATTTTTTTTGAAAAAATTACCCGATGCGTATCACATCTACGCCACTGGTTGAAACTAAAACCTCTTCTTTTTACATTTAAAGTGTCTCTGTTAGGTAGATTCCTATAATGAAATTTTATAACGATACCTTCAACTTTTAAAAACTATTAAAGAATATCTTTAATTTTTCAAAAACTTTAACACTCTGTATCTTGCGTAAGAGGCATTTCCGACCCATAGTGTGCTATATCAGAATTAATATTTCGACGTCCCCTATGATTCCTCGAAAGCATGACCGACTTACAGGAATCGCCCTGTATAAGTAGTTATCTAAATATTATATCTAAATAGGGAGGCATATAGTTTTATAGCTACATATTTTTAGCAGAATGTACAAAACAATTCAATAAAGAAAATTTAAGCATCGAGAAACAAGCTCATTGTAAGGCAAGATCTATGGTGGTCCATCTTCATACTGATGAAGGAGAGGTAAGAGTTTCATAAACTGGCGAATATAGAGCTCCACTAGCTCTACCCGTAGATGCTTCACTGGTGGTTTAGCTACTTACCGTTTCCGAGAGGAAACATCTTATTTTTATTTATACCTTTTTTTCTCTAAACATAATGGCGAAAAAACAGATTTTTCGAAGAAAATAGTATGACCGTTTTAAGAACTTTAAAAACAAAGGTTTTTAAAGTGCTTGAAAAGACATTTTAAATGTTTTTTAAAGAAGTTCGTAGCTCAAAAACTCGCGAAGTTATGATAAAAATAAAATGGTCTCACCTCATTATTTCGAAAAAAATAACAACAAAATCTATGACTAAAATGATAAAAATAAAAACTAAGCGTAATAAAATTCATATACAAGGGTAATACATATACAGTTGGCTATATTTAGGTACTAACAAAGGACTCTGCAAGTTCGAGCAGTTTAGAATGCCTAAATTTAGAAAAAAGTTGAAAAAATTAAATTCTTTCTTTTTCATTTTTTAAAATTCTTTAATTTTTTTGACATATTGCAAAAACTAAGCAAGATACGTAAAAAATGCAACAGGGTAAAATTGAAGGTTCTTTTTTGCAATATTTTTGCTCTCTTTCAATTTTTGTGTGGATCTCTTCATTTCGTAGATATTACGTTTTATTAGTTTGACTTGCCTGTAAGGACCACCTTCTTGGAGCTCTTAAGCTGCGTATAAATATGTCGAGACGAGTGCGAGAGACACCCGAGACGAGTCAACCTCAAGCGGATTTGAGGTTGACTCGTCATATTTGGACGGGGTCTGAGCTTCGAGCCGAGCCTATGCCCAGCCGGACGGCGTTGTCTCCGTTTTTTCCGGGGCCTTTGGCGAACCATCAAAAGGATTGGGGCGTCTATTTAACCAGTGGCGTATAACACCGCTGTTCATGGAACAAGTACCGAGTCTCAAGGAGCTCGGATTCCACATCCCATTTTTATATAAAATAAATATTCTTTCCTTTATTTGTAATAATGTTAATAATGCATCCTAACTAGAAAGATGCAATTTTGTCTTCTCTAAAATAGTATAGGTAAGTTAGCCAAAGTAGGTAAATCTCATATACAAAGATTTATTAGTGATTTCTTTTATAAAAACATGAAAATTTTATGAAAAATGAATAAACGTAATGAACTTTTCGTCGAGTTATTAACGGCTCAAACGTAAATTATGCGCTATTTCTGCTGAACGGAATTAAAGATGTAAAACAAGCTTCTTTACATATAGGATGCATAGAAGATAAGAGAGGCAAATCGAGTGTGTTGAAAAAGGTGGCCATGCTCTCAGAAGTTCCTTACGGTACTTTCATAAATAAAGGGAATCGACAAAGAAAGGAACGATTCGATATAGAAAAATTCAGAAATTTGAACTATCCAGACTACTAAGAAACTTAATTTAAGGCAAATATGAAAATAATAAAGTTCCCGCCATAGAAATAATTAAAAAATACTCTCCGAGCTTTAAAAAAACCCTGTTCAGAAAGCACATTACGGCGAAGGTTTAAAAAACTGGGAATTAGATTTAAAATTATATACATAATAATATTTTAAAAATTATTAATAAGCGTGCTGCAATGATGGAAAGCCATAGAATAATAATGTAGCGAATTGAATACCTTGAAAAAATATACAACTTTAGAAATGAAGAAATGCAGATATATTATTTACAATATATGTTAGTTATTGGCATTTAAATGTAGATTTAAATTAATAATTTAAATCTTAATTACTTAAATTTCTAATTTTTTAAATAAATAAAGTCGAATTAGGTCTTATCTTACAGTGCTTTCAGATGGAACGGAGCGTCCGCGACTTGGAGCAAGTACCATGAGCTTATATGAACAATTTCACCTGGCTCGCGTGTGCTCCTTCCGGATGAGCTATCTTGAAAAAACATCCGTGCGGACGCTCTGCGCGTACGGTCCGCTCCATCTGAAAGCGCTGTTACTCTATTTAAAAATTTTATAGATATCCAAACCACATACAAAATATATTATTGAATGAAATAACTCTCGACATTTGAGCGACGTTTCAAAAAGGTTTCGCCTGTGCCTCTTTTTATCCTCTCGCCCCTATTTTTTATTTTCAAAGTTGCCAACCCTAGGTTAAGTATTTTATCATTTTCTTCCAAGTGTTTTTAGTAATTTGAGATCGTTTGATGACTGATTTAGTTCTGATCCTGGTAGTTTTTTGTAGAAAACAGTGCCACCATCGTCGATTTTTTTCGTTAAATGCGAATAAGAAAATATCCTGATTATATTCTGGCCCTATCCCTTATTATTTTTATTTACAAGCGATCTTAAGTTTATAACATATACATATATTTTATTTAATTGTTAACATTAGGGTAGTTTTACCAATTGTGTATGTGTGGAATTCCACTGATATGTGTTTTAAGTTGTTTGTTAAATTTTTAAAATTTTTTGATTGTATTTTGCTCTCTTAACTTTGTAGTGTCCTGAAGATGCAAATAAATTTTGCGAAACGTCGACAAATTTAAAACAAAGGACTTCTGTTGATTTTTTTCGATCCTAATCCAATTAAAAAACACATTATACTTAAATTTATTAATTAATTTTTTAAAATATTGAATGGTATCGAATAATACTTTAATATATTTATCAATATTTTAAAGTATCGATACTTTATATTCAATACAACCGATACCAAAATATCGATACTGCCTCAGTATCGCACAGCCCTATGAAGAATTTTGTGGGTTCGCCAAAGGCTCCACTGAAAATGGATAGCCGCGAGACAACGCCGTTCGACTGGGCAGGGACTCTGCTCGAGGCTAAATCGCTCGGCTCGAGGCTATAATATGACGAATTCCGCTTGAGGTTGACTCGTCTCGTCCTCGTCTCGGCATATTAGTACGCCTTTTGGAAAGAATTTGCTATAGCCTCGTTTCATACTCGTTTCGGGTTTGTCTCGTACTTGCCTCGGCATATTTATACGCGGCTTTAAAAACCAAACATCTCGTAAAAATAAAGAGTTCAAGACTGTTACAGTATAGAGGTTAATTTGTAGCTCGTGTAATTTCCTACAAATTTATAGTTTTTATTTTTATGATTTTAGTCATAGATTTTGTTGTTAATTTTTTCCGAAAAAATGAAGTGACCATTTTCGTTTTATATTCTCGCGAATTTGAAAACTCGAACTTAAAAAGACCTCTTAAAAAATCATCTAAAAGGTCTTTTCAAGCACTTTAAAAACCATCATATTCATTTTCTTCGAAAAATGTATTCTTTCGCCATTATTTTACGGCAAAAGGTTACAATTTTTAGTTTTCGAAAAATAAAAAATCACCTTTACAGAGTGATAACTGGGCTATTATCACACCTACGGTAATTAGCAAAAAATGAATCGATTCGTTATTCCAAAGGCGTCATTTTTACTTTACATGAGTTAAAACGCACGGTTTTTGAAAGACAGAAAAATACTCAGTTTTTAGATGAAAAATCAACATTCTCAATCCTAAATATCTCGGAAAATATTAATTTTCTCACAAAATGTGCTTTATCCTATCCTGTTTTTTGCTTTATCCTTTTATTGATTTTTGGAATTGAAATGGGTGATTTATTTTTCACCCTCTAGAAGAGGTGGCACTCATACCCACTGTAAAAATTTCACGTCAATCGGTGCGGATGTTAAGAATTCGGAGGTAATACCCTATTTTTATCCTCGCTTACTGTCCTACAACTATTTAAATTATTGTGTATCTCTTCGAATTTTTTTCTTAGCTCATGATGTCATGAGGAAATCTAATAAAAAGTATTTTTTTAAGGTAAAACCCAGTGCAGTTTTAACAAAATATTGTTCAGGATCGTGTAAAATGGGACGAGTATGCACAGCAACACAAACAGCAAATAAGACAATATCAGTTCAAATACTATGGTACTCGGGCAAAGAGTCAATGTGCAGAACAGTTCTTATACCCGAAGACAGAAAATGTAAATGCGTGTGTTCGCAGAATAAGTCCAGTTGTACTGCACAACAAAAGTTCAATAAGAAAATTTGTCAGTGTGAATGTCAAAATCAGGTAAGTAAATAGAATCTCATCAAAAACATAGAATGTACGGCTCGCAACCCTAGATCATATATACTTACGTGGATAAGTAAATCACTATGGAAACTGTCGCAAACATATCAACGACTTCCATTTATCTTCTTTTTATGTTGCACACGCGGCGCTTCTACTTTATCTTTCCTTGTCGAGGACCTAGCGTCCACGCGCCAAATTTGAACATTAATTTTAAAAATTTAATTGTAAAACGCATTTATTTGAACAATAAATTGAATGTTGACTGTCACAAAGATTAAATTATATAAAAAATACATTTAGTCACTCCGTACGAATACCAATATTCTTAGGAAAACCAAACAGAAAGTATGCATGTGGTTTAATATAAATAAAAGAACAACGGAATACTTTACTTTCCTATGAAAAGATAATTCGGGGACCTTTATATTAGAATTGTTCTTAGACAAGGAAAGAGAGGGGACAGGTAACACGGCAGCTGAAAGTGAGGCAAGTTGTCACCACGCGAAATTCTCCAATGGCGTAGCATCAGAAATTAGCTTGTACCTAGACGGTACAAAATATTTATTAAAACGTAAACTAATATATCGTTCATTTTTGAGTAATGCATATACAGTTCGTCTGCTGGATCTGTGTCTATAAAAGGAATGCGGACAAAAAACATTCAAATAAACAACAATATATTTTATACGTCGACTTGACGAGTACGTCACCGCAAATAGCTCCGCCTACTCATTTTATTGGCTACTTGCAAATTTGTCGAATTTTTATTGATGGGACGCGTCGTCCATTTTTTTACGAAAAACATGGAGAGAATATCGTTTCCCCTCTCACGGATACCCCGTAGCTACAGAACGGACAGACGTACTGTACAATTTTGTATTTTATAGTCTCACCTTTATAATATTAGAATATCTAAGTCGATAATGCAAAATTTATTTAACAGTCACAGTGGACTGATTATCAAGATAATTATTTATTTATTAACGTGTGTATAATGTATAATTAAATAAAAAATAATGTAATAACATATATTTTAAACGTGTATATACATATATACTGTATGATCGAAAAAAACGGCGTCTTGTTTGTTTGGAAATGACAATTTCACAAATGAATATTAAAATTACATTATTCATTGAATATTGAATCCGTAAGCAAGTGTGAAGAGAATTGGCTAGATTCATTATTATACCGTTTAATCGAAAAAATACGACGTCCAGTTCGCTTTTAAATTACGATCGATGACATTCCCCATATAATTCTACATATAAAATTACATAAAACTATACAAAACGACATCGAAAAAGACGGCGTCAGCGATGGCTATGAAATGAAGATCGCTGTCATTTTATATGTAAATTATATGGGGGAATGTCAGTCGATCGTCGCTTGTTAGTCAACTGACGTCGTTTTTTTTTCGATCACAGCGAGTATTAACGAATCTAGCCATTACCCTTCAATACTTGCGTATGATCATCGGTCATCGGGCTTTTATTGATTAGTTACCTTCAATCATAAGAATATCCTATTTTAAAATTATTTAATAAAAAAAACAATTCTAGAAGCTTTGTGTTATTTTATTTATTTTTAAATTTTTTAATTACTCACTGAAACTATTATTATATACTTAAATTAGCAAATTTTTTGAAAGAATATATAAAAATATATGTATGTAGTAATAGTAGCTCATCATTAAAGCGAAACCATTTCGTCGTCATCTTGGCAGGTAAATAAGTTTATATAACTATACATACAGATTTTTATCACTAGATTTTTCATTTTTGCTTTATATATTTACATATTTGATTCAATATTTGGATACGCACATTTAAATATATGTGGTCATGTATTGCAGAAATTGTATTTTCTTCTGATTACAATTCCCACGCCACTGGAGAAACCAGGCTGAGTAGCATTTGAGAAGTTTCAAACATTAATTGAGTAATACAGATATTGAAATACTACTTGAAATTATAAAAAAATAGTTTGATTTGAATGTGGTACAAGACATATTAAAAGCATTTTACATATTTTTACTGCTATGATGAAAAAATGTACATTTTATGATCACATAACAAAAGTTGTGTATCGATTTTTACCTGTGAAATGTAATTCCAGCCACTTTTTTCTCGCTTCGGCCTTTGCAGCCATACGCTGAACATCTTACCATACTAAACAACACAGTTTATAAATTTAAAACAAAACAGTTGTGACAAAAAACATAAAAATTCGCTCGGTGTCACCTCGAATCTTGTCTTGAGACAAGGAAAGAGAGGGGACAGGTAACACGCATATTCCCCGTGATCGGTTAGTGAGGCCCAAATACGTTTAAAATAAAGATTTTTAAATAAAATTTTATTTACGTTTAAAATAAAATTTTATTTAAACGTATTTGGTGAGGCCAAAATTCGTTCGGCGGCCATACTATGGTGACAAGATTTCGAGGTGACACCGAGCGAATTTTTATGTTTTTTGTGACAACTGTTTTGTTTTAACTGTGTTATAGTATGGTGAGATGTTCAGCGTATAGCTGCAAAGGCTGAAGCGAGAAAAAAAATGACTGGAATTACATTTTAGAGGTAAAAGTCGATACACAACTATTGTTATGTAATCATAAAATGTACATTTTTTTCATTATAGCAGTAAAAATATTTAAATGCTTTTAATATGTCTTGTACCACATCCAGAGCAAACTATTTTTATTAATTCCAAGTAGTATTTTCAATATCCTATATTATAATTAATGTTTGAAACTATAAATATTGCTACTCAGACTGGATTCCTTCAGTGGCAGGGAATTATAATCAGAGAAATACAATTTCTGCAATAAACATTTTTTTATATATTTTACATGTAAAAAAAATGTATAAAGTATTGTTATCAAATATGTAAAATAATAATATTATTGTAAACTATAAAAAAATGAAAAATTTTGGTTATAAAAAATCTATATGTATAGTTGTTATATTATTAAACTTAAATTTACCTGCCAAGATTTGCTGGGGGTGGACAAACTGGTGGTGGGCTACTTGTTATTATATTTTTTTAAATATCCTTTCAAAAAATTTGCTTATTTAGGTGTATAATAATAGTTTCAGTGAGTAATTAATAAAAATTTAAAATTTAAAATAATATAAAAATTTAAAATAAATAAATATTTAAATTGTTTATTTTTCTGCGGAAAATTTGGATATTCTTATGATTGAAGGTAACAAATATTAAAAAATTACATTATTCATTGAATCCGTAGGCAAGTGTGAAGGGGATTGGCTAGATTCATTATTATACCGTATGATCGAAAAAAACGGCGTCCAGTTGGCTTGTAAATGACTGTCGATGACATTCCTCTCAGCCTTTTTTCGATGTCATTTTATATAGTTTTTATGTCATTTTATATACATTTAAAATTAACCGCTCACTGAACACACTTGCATCCTTGGCTATATAAAAGCGGTCGATAAAAGAGTAATTAATACAACTTTTAAAATAAAAAACGCAAAAAACAAGCGTCGTTACACAATGGAAATAAGATTATGACATATGATTATGACAATATAATGACCATGAAAAGTTGGTTTCCATAACAATGTGATTACTTTTGAAATACGTGCAACTTTGAATGCGCATGCGCAAAGTAAGGTCCCCGAGAAAAAGACACCTATTGAACGTTTCATAAGTGCAATAAAGAAAGTTTGAAAATGGCATGTCGTGATGTTGGAAACATATTTTGTGAGAAAAAAGTTGTGAGATTTCATGCGAAAGCATGTCAGTTTATTTCTTTGAATAAGAAGACTAAGGAAGGAGCATAATGCTATCCATGTATTCATGCATGGTGGGCGGAAAAGGCACCATAAAAGCTCTCTAGGGTGGGGATCCTTGACAGTCCTGTTTGACGATTCATTTGACACATTTGAATTTGATTTGAAATTTTGTGGATTTGTCAGTCTTTACGGAGCTGATTTTATGTTATTTATTATTTATTCTACTACTGATAGTTGTATAAAGGTAGTAAATCTAGATGGAAATTGTGGCAGAACTTAAATTAACAGTGACACTATCGCGATTTATCGAAAAGACTCTAAAATAGTTGGTTGTGTAGCGTGCGGTAGATCTCGGCAAAAATTGAGTGAAATAATGGAACAACTTTTCGCTAGTAAGTGACTATATAATATACATACATACGTGTAGTAAAACCGATCATTTATGAAATTCACTTAAATTAACTAAATTATATATTTTTTCTTGCATTTTAGCTTTTATTTATTACTTGTCAAAGATTAGATGTCAAAGAATTTAGATACGTTAATTTGACTTACCTGCTTCAGTAGCGTATCGGATGTTTGTGTTAATAAATACTTATTATAACTTATCATTTTTATTAGAATTATATATTTTTATAACAATTTTAATAACTACCAACATTTATTCACAACGTAAAATAAATCAACAAATTATTGAGTCTACCCACGTCTAATTCTACATCATAGTTTTACATTTTTAAATAAAATTAGAACGACACTGATAAACCGGAATTTAAGTCGGCCATATTTGAGGCCCATCGCGGTGTACCTAAGATTTTTGATATGCTCCTTCCTTAGTCTTCTTATTCAAAGGTTTATTTTATTTAGTTTCTATAGCATCACCTATTCAACAATGTTCTTATAAATTGTTAATATCAATATCGGCCATGTTTATTTCTGTAATAATTTTCAATATCTGGCCATTGCCCGTAGTGATATTCTTCTAATTAAAGAACTTTATTCTGTAAGATTATTCTGTGTAGATTATTCTTTTATAATTAACTAGTTGAAGCCTGGCGCATCCGCCACGACATCGACATAAGGAAAAAAAAATACTTTTTATTTTTGTTTAATTAAATGAAAAACAAAAAATCCGGCGATGACAGTTTTTAGAAGAGCCAATTAGCTATCTTTTAGTAAAAAAAGCAACTTTCTAGAGCAAGTCGTTACTTCAGTAGAGACGACACAGATAAACATTAGCATTTTATATATGTAGATTATGGTGTCGTGCAATTGCCAAGTAACATTCGTCAGGTCTATCATCGGCTTAAAATTTAATTATTTCCGTTGTAATTTTATTTAGAATGAACGTCTACATTGTGAAAAAGAAAGCTAACAAGACGGGTCTTCATGAATGGGATGATCAAACTTGCAGTTGCGTCTGTCGTGAAGAGGAAGCCATGCTCAACCGGCACTTGGGACAAAAAGATATGCGCGTAAGTTAATGATAGTAATGCTTTTAAATATTATGTATCCCTTTGTTTTATGTATGTTATCTTTGTGTATTGCTTGAAAAGAATTCCAGGGGTTTTTTTCCACTAGTTTTTTAGCTCCTACACCGGTTTTTTAGCTCCTAGAATAAAAAAACCTAGGAATTTTGTTTAAGTGCAAACCTAAAGTATGTACGAGGATGTATTTAGTGAACATATTTTAACTCCTATGACTAGAAAAGTGTGACTGATCGGGATGATTTTTTAATGGGGACACCTAGTAGATATTGCATTTTTGGCTTACTTTCAAATCACTTTTAGATAATCATAAGATATGTGTAAATATATTTCTATAGTTTCAGAGATATTAATTAATAAATAAAAAAAATATATTTTTCATTCTTTTCTTTAAAAAATCTTAAAATACAAGAACTGTCCTGAAATAAAACTATAATAGGTATTTACTTTAGATGGTCTGCACCTTTACTTACTTATAAATATGGTAATCGTAATTATACAGGATGCACAAAATTCTAGTATTTTTCAGGTTTTCTTAAAAAAATTATTAATAATAGAATTGTCCTGAAATCAAACTATATTATATATTTACTTTAAGATGGTCTATACTTTTTTTGATATAAATATGGAAACAAATCATACAGAATGTTCCAAATTCTACGTCAAACTTTCTGAAATATAAAATCATTTTTCTTCGTTTTTCAAATGAAACACCCTTGTATATTATTTTTTCAATTGATGGAGAATTGAAAAAATGAACATTTTTTGTATTTAGAGTATTTAAAAATTTTAATGGTTTTGGTAGATATTCGCGGTTCAATATTTCATATGGCATTTTCCAAAGTAAATTCTTTATCAAAGCCACCCAATGGTTTTTCTCTCTCGTATTTTACCGTTGAGAGAGCCATATGAAATACTTCTGTGTACCTGCACAAAAAATGTTCATTTTTAATTTACATCTAATAAGAGAATAATATACAGGGTGTTCCGTTTAAAAAACAAAGAAAAATATTTTATATTTTAGAAAAGTTTGGCGTAGAATATTGAACATCCTGTATGATTTACGATTACCATATTTATAGCAAAGTAAGAACAGACCATCTAAAGTAAATACCTAATATACTTTTGATTTCAGAACAGTTCATGTATTTTTAATAATTTTTTTAAAAGGGCTGAAAAATATATATTTTTGATTTATTTTTAATATCTCTGAAACTATCGAAATATATTTATTCATATCTTAGGTTATGTAAAGTGATCTGAAAAGAATCCAAAAATGCAATAATATACAGGGTGTTCCATTTAAAAAAAATCATCCAGGTCCACTGACACTTTTTTGAGCCACCCTATAGAAGTTTACATATTTTCCTGAAATACGTCCTGGTACATATGGGTGTAAAAATATTTCTGCATAACACAAATTATACTCAATAGAATTGTAAAATTGATATGGTATTCCTCCTATGGTATATTTGTTATGTATGTTACATATGTAAAAAAATGTAATAAATACAACAAATGAAACAATCTGGAAATTTGTTAGATTTACATGAGCACCCACGAGGTTTCATAAAAGTCGGCGCCCCCGGTTTGCTAGAAAATACATAGGGGAGGTCGGGGCATGATGACGAACGGGGCAAGATGACGAAGTACCGATTTAAAGAAAACTGTACATCCTAAAAATCCCATTTATTTTTCTATAAATTCCTTTAGGTGTATAATACGTCGGGTTACACATAGATGGAGCTATCATTTTTGAATCGGGGTTTAAAAATCATAACCGCTTTTCACACCTGTTAGATGTAAACATCCAGCTCCAGAAAATAAGCAATTTCGCAGGTTTAAAGAAAAATAGAAGCCCCTTTCATAGTTAATCTTGATTATTGTGAACATTTTAAATATTAGAAGGTAAGATACAACCTAATTTCACTTAATTAATAATTTAATTTTTGCTGTTTCCTAAAAAATGTTTCCTGGGGCAAGTTGACGGAGGCAAAATGACGTCGACTCGTCAACTTGCCCCACTGTGTATAAAATGAGTTAAATTCATTTTTTGATGTTTTTAGATGGTGAGAATACCGTACAGATAGACGCTCTTGGTCAGAAGACGTGCTAATTGCCGCGTTGCACTCTATTTTAATGACCATAAGTCAGTTAAAGCTGCCTGAATTGAGCATGGAACCCGGAAGCAACATTAAGACGTTATATAAAAAAAAACAAAATAACAACGAACCAATTCCTCTTAGTGGTGGGAGATTCAGAAGAACGTTTTCTGATGCTCAGGAAGCTCAGTTTTTGATTCTACCTCAGTGACCTGAGTAAAGCATTGCTAATTAGAAGCAGAAAAGCTTGTTAATTTAATTCTCCCAGGCCCCTCAGGATTGAATAAATGGATTCTGCAAAGAATACAAACTATGAAACACCAGATGCTGAACCCCATTGCGTTCCAAAAAATCAGCCGGCAAGGTCAATGAATCCCTTCCTGGACCATCAGGCTCTACAACAAAAAAAAAAAAATCTGCAAAAACAATAAAGCACATTGGTACTATAAGTTCATCCAGCTCCAGTCAAACAGTCTCTAATGTTGATAGTCGAGTAACGCTACTTGAAATGAAACCTTTTCCCAAATATACACGTCTCATAAAAACTACCAAAAGAATTAAACAAAGGGATTCTGTCATCACCTCAACACCCAACAAAGAAGAACAGGAAAGGAAAAACAATGAAAAAAACTTAAAAGAAATTAAAAGAAGGAAGGTTGATTCTGTCAAAGTCAAAAGAAATGTATTTCAAGAAAATCGTGAAAAGCAGGTAGGAAAGAAGAAGAAAACTAATGACATTTTTTGTCCTGGCTGCCAGGAATCCTATATATTGAGCCTCCGAGAGTTGGTGGCACGAGTCGTGCACAGTCTATGAAAAAAGATGGCACATATACCTGCTTATAATCGTCATCTGTTCTATAGGCTCAAGTCATCTTACCCCGGTACTGGGGCAAGTTGGACGAAAATGCACTTTTTTTGTTTTTTTCTTTATATTTTTTCAAGAGTACACTTTTATTTTGTTTTTTATGTTTTATTATGTACCTGAATAAATGTACTAACAGATGAAATGGGATCTTTTTTTTTAAACCCGTTAGTTCGTGTTTTGGAGCCTTTTGTATTTTACTTCGTCAACTTGCCCCGATCTCCCCTACGTGCTCTATACTAAAGTGTGATGTCCAAAAACAATTAAAATAATAGTTTAATATGTGTTATTGTGTTTTGTCCAATTTTAACAAATTTTAACTCTGTAGGAATCTACGTTCAAGAGGCTTGAAAAAGACATATACTGTCGGAACGTCGCGTCGTCATTATATAAAATAATGAACAAAATCTAGTAACATAGTATAAACAAGTCAAAGAAACGAAACAAAAAAAAAGTAAATACCTGATATAGTTTTGATTTTAGGACAGTTATTGTATTTATAATAATGTTTTAAGTGAAGTTGAAAAATATATGTTTTTTATTTATTTATTAATATCTCTAAAACTATCGAAATATATTTAACCATGTCTTAAGATTATGTAAAGTGGTCTGAACGGAAGCCAAAAATGCAATAATATACAGGATGTTCCATTTAAAAATAATAATTCCTATCCACCCACACTTTTTTGAGCCACCCTATATAAGTTAAATATATACATAAACAAAATTTCCAATTTTTTTTATTCTAGGAGCTACAGATGCCCAACGCACTATTGCCGGACCCTGTATATAAACCTTTATTATAATTATTTTTTCTTTTAGGTGTTCTAAGCGTGGGTCATAAACAATCCAAAACTCCAAAAGAACATTTACAACAGAGCAACTGTAACTTATTACCAAAGAAAGAAAGGTATTTCTAATAAGCAAATGTTACTACTAAATAAAGTATTTATGCGTATTTTGTTATGTATAAATGTATTCCCATGTAACACTTTTTTATATTTTGTTATTAAATAAATGTGCTTTTCTACATTGTTTCTCTATAGTAATTAATACAAAAAATGACAAAACCCTTCACGTTTGTTAATGTCCTAAAAACTATTAACAAAACTTTAAAAGACTTAAAAGCAACTCACTTTTTGACCCTTTATTGCACATCATAAACTAAGTTTATAGGCCTAAATTCAAGATTGATGGAACTGGAATTTAAGGACCTTATAAAACAAGGCTATTTTTTCCTTTGATGACCGTATAAGTTAAAGTTTATACCGTAGTTTGTTTCTAGTTCTTTTTTCCCCTTTTTAATGTTTTGACATAAAATGTTTTATGAAAGTCTCGAATCGAAAAATCACATTAAAATGTGTCGTTATAGGTATTTTAGATCTAAAATTAATAGATTTTTTATTGTTTTGTTTCGAAGGTTTCGTTGTTATTGTAGGCGTCCTAATGTTTTTTATATATATATATATATATATATATATATATATATATATATATATATTTCTATTACAAAGTGTATGTTAAGTACGTGAACTATAAGTACCTATATCTTTATATGGGTACTTATAGTTCTACAACAGTTAACTCAGGACCGTGTTAAGGTGTATTATTGGTACTCTAGACACCATTTATTTTGCCGCCCCCTTCAACTAATAAAAATTCAAGCAAAATATGTTATACCTAATAGTGTCAACACACATTGAGTTTTAAAAAAAGATGATGATTTTTAAAAAAAAAATTACATATGGAGTAACTGTAAAGGAAATTCAAAAAGCCCCATTTACTAAAATATATTACCATATGTATATTCTTACAGTGTTATTATACCTAATGTTGTCAACAAAATGATTAATTGATAAATAGACATCAAATCAAATTCTGAACAATTTTTTTATTTGACTTTTTTGGCTATTTTAGTCCATCATGATTTATCATTAGATATTTGTAGTATGTCGCACGAGATCATGAGAATTCAGAACATGCTGAAGAAAATCTATAAAAACAGTTTTTTCAACAACTAAATTATAAAATATTTTCCCATTTGTTGCTAATTTTTTGACACGACCTGTACATTTTTATTTTAAAAGGATTAACGTAAACTCCATAAAAACAAATTTTAACATTAATTCCGATAAGGATAATATAATAACTAATGAAAAGTTATTCCATTATTTCGTTCGATTTTTACTATGCCTTCCATATCAGCTCCCTTCCGTTTATATAAAATATTAATAAAAACAATGCCAAACAAAAATTTATTAAAAACTTTTATTTTCATTAACTGAATTATTTACATTTAAGAAATATATTAAAATCTAACATTTCTAATGAGTATTTAAATCGCTTAGTTTCTATAAACATTAAAATAAACTGAAGGCCAATAAATAAACAAAAATATTGCACAATATCGTGACTAAATATTCGGACATTTAAAAAATAACTGTTCTAATATGGCGTTACATCGGCATGAACTTTTGCAACCACTTCAAGCCTGTTTGGCATTGTTTTTATTAATGATTGACATACGCCAGAGCCATAATTCACTTAATATCGTCGTCAAATGGGCAACGGTTTCTTGGGATCGTAGCACAAATTTTGTTTTGTTTTATGCCACATGTCTCGATAACATTAAGGTCGGCGGATTATGCAAAGGCCATGAGGGAACCTTGATGTTCATGTCCCTAAACCATTTTTAGTAGTTTTAGCTATATTGAATGCCCCGCCATCCTGTTGAAATATAAAATTATTGTCCTGATCTTTACCAAAACAATTGGTTATAAGTAGCGATGGGAACTATCGAATGAATTAGACTATCGAATGGTTACTGAATGAATGATTTCAACTATCGAATGGTTTTATTCGAATAAAATCATTTATTCATTTGTATACTAAAGCATAAGTGACAACCTCGCCGTGCGACTAAATGGTTATCGTTGCGCCACGAGCCACGACTATCGAATGTTTTTGATAAATGAAATTTCGTTTGATTTTTTTGTGCGTCAGTGCATTATTAGTTCTTCCAAATTTTTATAACTTCGCCTTGTAAATACTATGCTATTTTTACGTTTATTAAAATATTTAAAATATAAAATAATAGTTTTTTTTTAATTGACGAAGTGGTCAAAATTTTTCCGAAAATTTGTGTGATTTTCCGTAGCCCGATCTTTCAATTATTTAATTTTATATGGTATATTATGGTTAGGTTAGATTGCATTTTTTTAATGGGAAATTTTGAGAAGTAACAATTTTTAAGAGAGATGAAATGAACAATTAATTTTGAAAATACATATTTGTATTTTGGATGTTTTAATAATATGAATTAGTTGAACTTAATAATCATATTTAAGTAATGTGGTTAAGTAAATGGTTATTGAACTCAAATTTTGGGGTGAGAAAATTAAATTGAAAGTTTTACACGTGCCAATTTAAAAAAAAAAGTTAACAATGTTTGTATTTTGTTTATGCTAATTCTCTTACATGTAGTTTTTTGCGAAGAAACATTTCATTTATTTTTTAAAGTAAATGCCAGTAAAAGTAAATATTATTTTTCAATAGTAATATAAAGTAATATAAAGTAATAAAAAGTAATATAAATAATTTTGATTTTTAATTTTTTATTTATATTTTCCTTCCATTACACTGCATGCTTAGAAAATTAATAAATGTTTATATTTCATGATTTTAAAATTTGTTGTTAATATAACAAATTAGTTCTGTAACTATTATTATTTAATAAACCAACGTTGCCGTTTAGAGACTACATTATTTTTAAATAGGATCTAATATAAATACTTTTGACTTCTATTTCTTGTTTATATTTTGCTACTATTTAAAAAAAATGTTTATATTATTAAATGATTTTAAATTTTGTTGTTAATAGGTATAACAAATTATTACTGTTATTATTATTTATTAAACCAGTCTTTGCTTAAAAACATTAAAAATAATTTTCCTACATCTAAAATAAAAAGTATTATTGCAGTGTAATAACAGAATATTAATAAAAAAAATGCAAAACATTAGACATACTATCCCTAACTAACTAATCCTAGAGAATAATATTCTTTGCTAATACCAACTAATACGAATATATGGCGACAGCGCCCTTCATAATGTATTTTCTTTGTAAATACTAGCACCTCAATAAAAAAAATAATGTGTCCTTACCTTTATTTGACTCCGCAAAAAATCAAAGATGCCGGCTTCTTTCATAGCATTGCCACCGACCGCTGTCGGGTTTCTAGGAAAGAAACCTACGTCGCCGGACGACAACTAAAATCCAGTTTATATTTCATTAAAATCGATCCTGACGAATAAATGAATTTGATAAATGAATGGTTCTTGCTGCCGAATTACTAGAATACAATATTTCAAGGCAGATGAGGCATCTATTCGATAATTTTTATTCGAATAGTTTTCGACGAATGTTTTCTTACTAGCTATCGAATTATTCGAATGAATTGCAACTATCGAATGTTTCGATAGTATTCATTCGATAGTTCCCACTACTAGTTATAAGGACCTTTGTCCTTCCCACTTAACACAAGAATATTTTCCAAATTTTTTTGATTTTTTGACGCATCAATTATGCCTTCTACCACCTCTTACTTTTCTGGGCCCCCTATTTTGGACATAAACTTTCAAATCATAATGCGTTTAGGAAATTTCACTGTCCTTTTGAGGCAATCTTTATCAAATAGACATTCTAGCGGTGTTCGATTATATTTATTATATCGATATTAAGGTGTGGCTCATGTGCATATGTAATCCGTGCATTTGCCATTTGCGATTGGAATTATTAGCGTCGGATTGGGAAATAATTAAATTTTTTACCTTAATGTCATTTTTGTAGTTTGTGACATCAGAAGTTCCAATCAATCCGACGCTGATAATTCTAATCGCAAACTGCAAGTTCAAGGAATACATCTGCACGCATGCATGATCTTTATGAAAGATGGACAGTGGAATTTCCTAAAGACTTTATTATTTCCTAAAGACTTTATTATGCTTTTAGAGTTTATGTCCGCAATGGGTCTAGGAAGGTATGATGTGGTAGAAAGGCACAACTAATGTGTCAAAATATCAAGAAATTGTGAAAAACAGTTTTGTGCCAAGTGCGAGAGAATATCCTTTACAAGGATATGAATTTTATATTTCAACAGGATGACGGGGCATGCCATACGGCTAAAACTACTAAAAAATGGTTTAGGGACATGAACATCAAGGTCCCCTCATGGCCTTCGTACAGTCCAGACCTTAATGTTATCGAGGTATGTGGCATAAAACACAACAAAAATTGTGCCACGATCCTCAAGAAACCGTTGCCCATTTGACGATGATATTAAGTGAATTATGGCAAAATTTTTGTATGTCAATCGTTAATAAAAACAATGCCAAACAGGTTTGCAGTGGTTTAAAGTGTCCGAACATTGAGTTGTCATGATATTGTGCAATATTTTTGTTTATTTATTGGCCTACAGTTTATTTTAATGTTTATAGAAACTAAACTATCTAAATACTTATTAGAAATGTTAGATTTTAATATATTTTTAATGTATTTCTTAAATGTAAATAATTCAGCTAATAAAAATAAAAGTTTTTAATAAATTTTTGTTTGTCCGAACATTTAGTTGTTAGGGCTCGTATATCAGCTTTGTTCGCGTTCTTGTTATTACCGATTCTGAATCGTCCTAGAACTGTGATGCGTATGCGCAGAAGGAAATATGAAGACATTATTTGATTTGCGCATGCGCTGCAGAGTTCTAGGACGGTTCAGAGTCGGTAATATCAAGAACTCGAAAAAAGCTATCATGTAAATGAATAGGACGTTGCACACTATCCGTTCCGTTTCCCTTCCGCGTTCCATATCCTTTCCTTCCATACATTTTTTTGGCGGATGGACTGAAGCATATCGGAAACAGCGTTGTCAAGTTCTTACATTTGTACCAGCTCTGTTAAAATTTTTGCTGATATTTATCATTTATTCTTTTATCTCTTAATTAAATCTATTACCTTTTTGAAAAGATACACATTTTTAAAATAAAACTTTCGTGATGAGATAAATTGTACAATAAAAAGTATGGAACTGATACGGAACGGAAGCTTACGTGTAGCGTCAATACAATAAAAAATACGGAACGGATATGGAATGGATATGGAATGGAAACGGAAGGTAATTCTTCCTTATTAATTTTTTTATTCCGAGTTGTGAACACAATTCTTTAAAGAATCACGTATATTTACACACTTAAAAATAGTAAAGTAACAGTTTAAACTGAACGCCTACAATCGTAAATTACATATTGTCTTTATGATGTGTTAATATAATATGTAGAGTTAGAACACTGACGCTGATAACGATAAAAATTGTAATTCTCTTATTGACGTTTGCGCTTAAGATTTTTCAAACTTTTGCAAGGAATTAAATATGACATTATAATTATCTCGAACATACAGACGTGTACGTGTTTTTGGCATAAAGCTCCATTCAGAGCCTCGAAATTAGTGGTTTCAATTAAGCTTTATTCAGAACCCCGCAATTAGTTGAATAAATTAGTGGTTTCAATTAGCGTAGAAGTTTGTTCCTTTAATTTGAATGTAAGTATTCAGAACGTCAAAATTAGTGGTAGACATTTTCGGTTAGTAGAAAAAGTTATTAAACTTTTAACTTTTTCACTAATTATACTTCAAAATTTAGCAGAAATGTCATTTTGGCCTTTGATTATCTTCCGTCAAGAGATACTGAGGTTAGAAATCAAAAGTTGATTGTTTTACAAGCTAAATATTAGGCTTTCTCTATGGATACAGCACTGACTAACGCAACCTGTTGCTAGGATATTCTATTAATTTTAATCGTGTTTTTTTAAACATTGTGAATGATCGTAAACTAAAAAGTATAAAGTGTAATTGGAACCACTAATTTATTCCACTAATTGCGAGGTTCAGAATGAAACTATTATATCAGCTTAAAAGGGTTCCCAACAGTTGCTATATAAAATAGTTATTTATGGTACTAGTGTGTTATCTTACATATAAAGGTACTTTGAGGCTGAGACCGTTAAGCGTCGCGTCGCGTCGCGTTGGGTTATCAACAACTGAAAACCTAAAGAACAAGCTCATATGACGCTGCGTTGACGCTCCCAGCACAGAATATCTAGCTACGCAACAGAAGCCTCGTTACATGTATAAAATTGTGGGTAGCAAAAGGAGACAGGCTTTAAAAGTCTGTCTCCAAATCAGATATTTTGATGTGCTAGTTTCGCTACTACATAATAGAGGGCAATAAATTTAAAAGAAAACAGTTTTCTACAAACAAAATTTAAAAGAATTTTGTGCAGTGTTGCCAATGTGTAATTCATATCGTAATACTTCCTGATAAAGCCTACCTTCAAATTTGCTACATCATTTAAACATATTAAAATAGATCAGAGCTGTTTTTTTTTCAGTTTGCCATGTTAGTTGGAATTAAATCTTATGAGCTAAATTACTATCACTTCCTGACGTTTGATTGTATAATTGAATCCTGAATTTTCATTGTAATTCGGCGACAATATAATAAGTATTGTTCTACTATTATGATACCACTTCCTGACGTTCGATTGTGTTCATACCAAGTTCATATTGTATAATCGAAAAAAAACGGCGTTAGCGATAGCTATGAAATTAATATCACTGTCATTTTATATGTAAATTTATATGGGAAACGATCGTCCTTCTCCAGCCAACTGGACGCCGTTTTTTTCAGAAGCATATCAAGTGATACCATAATATAGTACTATATTACAATACATGGCGTTCGATTGGGCTTAAACTTGGTATACTATATCTTCAGTGACATTGTAATATCATGGTACCATGTAGCATATAAAGTGGTACCTTCTATAGTACCATATTTGATGACATAGCAATATTAGGTACATGGCGGCAATAGGGCTTAAACTTGGTATACTAAGTATTTTCGGTGACATTGTAATATGACGGTACTATGATGCATATCATCTAATACCATGGTACCATAATATAGTACCATATTATGTACATGGCGTTCGATTGGGCTTAAATTTGGGATACTACGTATCTTCGGTGATATTGTAATATTATGGTACCATGGAGCATAATAAGAGGTACCATAACATAGTACCATATTACGATACCATTTCCTGGCGTTCGATTGGACTTAAACTTGTTATACTACGTATCTTCGGTTACATTGTAATATGATGGTACTATGATGCATATAAAGTGGTACCTTAATATAGTACCATATTTCAATACCATTTCCTGGCGTTCGATTGAGCTCATATTTGATATATACTCGCGTATTTTTGATGACATTGCATTATTATGGTACCATGAAGCATATCAACTGGTACTATAATATAGTACTATATTACGTACATGGCGTTCGATTGGGCTTAAACTTGGGATACTACGTATTTTCGGTGACATTGTAATATGATGGTACTATGATGCATATAAAGTGGTACCTTAATATAGTACCATATTACGATACCATTTCCTGGCGTTCGATTGGGCTCAAACTTGGTATACTACGTATCTTCGGTTACATTGTAATATGATTGAACTATGATGTATATAAAGTGGTACCTTAATATAGTACCATATTACGATACCATTTCATGGCGTTCGATTGTTCTTAAATTTGGTATACTACGGATCTTCGGTGTCATTGCAATATTATGGTGCCTTAAAGTATATCGAGTGGTACCATAATATAGTACACTATTATGATATCATTTCCTGGAGTTCGATTGGGCCCAAATTTGGTATACTTGCGTTTCTTTATAAAGATTTGTTTAATTAATAATTTTAATTTTTATTTTACAAATTTTAATTTATTGTTCGATGTCGTGACAGCAACTTTTATGCCGAACTAATATATTATTAATTGTACCTGTGTCACTTTTTAAAATCTACCTAGGTCTATATAAATAACGTGGCAAACGGAAGAAATTTGTTATTATAGTATTTTTTAGTCAGTTAACATTTTTTGTACTGCATTTTAATAAATTATTTCCATTATTATTAAACTTATATTTCATTACTAACGTTCCAGCATTAATAAATATCAGTATCAATCGCCCTGTATATTATTAATTTTAAAAGTAATTAAAGGTATTTTCTTAGTTAACATTATAAGGTATAATGTATATTAAAAATGTATATGTTTTGTAATAATATACTTAAAACTATTTTAATAGCCAAAGGAGTAATTAATATAAGTGTATCTGACAAGAAAAGAAGAATAGAAAGAAACACATACTGCATTATACACAATAAAAAGAATGGGATGCCAATTCAAGTCTTTTTGAATCTGGAAACTGTGCATATTTAGCCGAGCTATAAGGCCGTCGACGAGCCGTCGATCCAAAACCGAAAGTTCAAAATTTCTAATTATATTCTGATTATGATATTGTCGCGCCATCTAGTATTCTATTTGTGCAATTTTAGCTCTTTCATTTCAAGTATTTTTCTGTTGCGTAGCTAGATATTCTGTGCTCCCAGCCAGAACGACCGGACGCGACGCGACGCTGACGCTCTCAGCCTGAATGTACCTTAAGTCACGCTGGGAAATGTTTAGCCCCGAGGTCGTAGGACAAGAGCACTCTGGCACTTTGTGCCATTGTATCGGTTTTTTAATCGCGGTGCGATCCCTTTAGACACACATTTATTAATACTAATATTATTCTGTAAAACTTAATGGGGTCTAATAAAGAAAGAAAAAAATTTGAAGAGGGCTAATTTTTTCAAGTGACTTATATGTTATAACACGCGAGTGCCATACAAAATTTTATCCAACAGCAGAACTGTTTCATGTCCAATCTCTAAAGAATAATTGATTTAAAAGGATCTACCCGTTCTACTTTCATTGTTGCGAATTAATAAATTACCAGGGTGCGTTTATGTTACTATGCAATATAGATGTGCGTTTTGTTTTTTTGTAAATAATAAATAGCACTGACATTAAGACGTCATTGAGACAAATCGCGATTTTTAACGATAAAATAGTGAATTATCAACCAGCAAGTCAGATTTTAAAGAAAAATGATTCAGGACGATCTTCTGCGAGGAATTATTAACCAGGCAGAGGCGGCTACAGCACAAATACTGCCAGAAAAGTCTCGTGGCGTATATGATAGGGAATTCCATAACACACTAATTTGTTATAACTTCAGAAACTCACGCGTGTGTTATTATTAATTTTATATGCATGAATATATGTGAGTAATGTCTGTATAAGTAGTGGCTGTTGGATAAATATATTTTTTATTTTAAAGACCATTTAGTCCGTCCACCACAAATTAATAACGACATAAAACGTTAACTCCGGGACGTCTAGCCTATATTAAAAAACCCAACAATCGACATTTTATTTTCGATACTGTAACGTTCTTTATTGCCTTTTCGGCACCGTCTGCGTTGGGACGCGGGACATTAGCGGGACAAAAGTCCCTGAGAAGACCGGTCTTGAGTACGCCGAGCCCCAATAGTAACTACCCCAATAAAAATGCCCTCTTTTTGTACCGTTCACGTCGATCCGGATGAATCTTTCGGCCGATATCTTTATTGAACCCCGGGAGGGTGTAATAAACTTGGTACCGCTCGTATTCTGAGAAATTGTCTCTTGGTGAAAAAGTTTGGTACGTAATTCGGGTACTAGATGATGTCTTGACGAACTAGGGTTTGCGGAACCGGAGCCGTTTGTTGGAACCGGGAATTTCGGTACCACGGCTCTAAGGAACCGGGATTTTCCTTTTTTTTTGGTACTTTCGGTACTGGATAATTTTTTGTTCATTAATGGCACATTTCGTCATGGAGACAAGCAAGGAATGGTTTTCAAAAATAAATATAACCTATATAAATATAACTCAAAGGTTTTTTTTTGTTACATCCATCCCGCCGAAACCGCTTCACCAATATTGATGATTCTTTTTTTAAATGAAAAGTAGGTATGTCTAGATTTGTTATGAAGTATTTTTATATTGTTTAATGGCTATTTCTTTGTGTAAAACGACTAAATACCAAAAACATACCTGCAAAACACCTACACACAATACCTCCAGAAATAAATTATTTGTCATTGTCAGTGGTGTGTCAGTTAGATTATATATCAAGTTTTTAGATATTTTAGGGGTCAGTTAATACCGCCAAAGGTTCGTTTAAATGACATTAGTGATTAGTGAATTAGCTACGCAAAGCGATTTTAGGAAATTCATCCTCTTAGAGTGTAAAATTATGTCGAACAATTTGTTGTATGAAAATTCCGTGTCCGGTGAACTATCCTGACACACGATTTTTGCATTTTCTTTTTTTTTATCAAAAAGTAACCAGTTTTAGTAGTAGTTTTATATAAAAATAAATGGAGATTAAGCACAGAATTTTAAAATATTTCAATTTAATTTTAGTAGTTTTTGACACATATTTGACGTTATGGAGAATTTTAACACTTGATCATAGCTTGATTTAACATGACAGCAACAAAAGGAGAAGCAATGTTGCCAGTTCCACTGAATTTTCTTTTTCTGTTTTTTATTTTGAAAAAATAGCCATTTTTAATAATAAAAATGCGTTGGTAATGTGTGAATGGGAAAACTAAAAAAATAACAGAGTGAAACAAAATATCAATCAAACAGATAAAATAAAAAAAACAGCCAAATAAACCCTAACCAACCCATACAAAACCAACCAATACAAAACCAAATCAAACCAACCAATACCAAACCAACTCAACCCGAAACAAACACAAACCAAAGAAATGAAAACTATAGGCGAGACAGTTGCTATAACTATAGCAACTGTCTCGCCGGTGCGGTAATTTAGCCAATTTGATAAACTAAAGTTAAAACCTATGACGTAATTTTTTTTCCTAAACAAAAAAGATGCATAAAATTCCGGATAATTTACTAGCTGATCTGACAACCATGTATCAGTTCGCCATATTTGTCAAAATTCGACCTTCACTACTGTCAGCATAAACATAGAAACGGATATAAACAAGTCTGCGACATGCCCGTGACTCTTTCATTATCGGTTATGGAATTTGCCCTGAAATTTGCTATAAAAATCAAATAACAAAAATGTTTTTCCGCATCAGATTTTAGTCAAAGAATCCAAAAAGTTCATTTTAACGTAACATAAACTTCATTTTCTACACTGTAAAAAATCAGCCTGAGTGAACACATATTTCTCAGGGAGTGAATTTTTTGAGTGAAATAATTGAATACATTTTTATCTAAAATAGAGTAAATTCATCATTTTACTCAAATATGATCTCTATTTAATCAATAGCTATTGAATAAGCTCATGTTCAAGTTATAACCCCTATCTTTGAGTAATGGAATAGAAAAATTCACTTAAAACTCATGTTATAGTTTAACACAAAAAATTTGAGTGAAATCTCCCATTTTAGGATATTTTCGCTCATTACTAATCATACGTCATACGCGCTTCTTCGATACCGAATAAGCTATTTCCCTGTTCCTAAGTTTTTAATTATCTGTTCGAGTCGTAGGTTGTCTTGTTCCTTCGAAGGTGCCCAGGTTACAAGTCCATAGTGTATGTGTGTGTGATGTAAAGTGTGACAGTGGCCGCGTGGCGTGGTGAAGCGAATACGAACTCATAACTCCTAAATATGTTTTATGTTAGAACATTTTTTCATCGCAGAAATCTGCCCAACATATATTCAAATTCGACTGCATCTACTGATTGCCGCAATGCTCGGATGTTTCCTGGACTAATTGGCGTAGCGAAAATCTAGGTACTTTTCCTCAATCTGGAACTGGGAACTGGAACATTTGGCAGAATAACATTTTTTAATTTTCAGGAATTTTTTTTTTTTTTTTTTTTATTTAAATTTAAATTAGTTTAGAAATTAGAAATATTCGAGAATGTTGGTAGCCGAGCTGACAAATGCTCTTAACCAAAGCGGATTTTTTGCAATGTGATCTAACTTCCTGAACATCTAACTAAAAAGTTCCTGTATTTTTTCCTAAAAGAGTTGAAAACTTTTAAAATGTTTTTGATATTATAATAATAGTGTTATATTTGGTTTTATTTGTTTTTTATCAAATAAAAATGACAAATAAAAAAAATATTTTTGAAGGTTCTACAGTTTTTATTTGGTTTGTTAAAAAAAAACAGAAATATTCTAAATGATTTTTTAAAAGCTATATGTAAGCTAACTTGTTAGTTTATTACAAGTGCCTCCCAATGTGAATTTTAGGAAATGGACATGTTCGAGACCATGTCCTAAACTGAAACTTACCTTTGAAAGGCACCTGCCCACCTGTTATAAAACTTAAGTTAGCTTACATGGCTGCAAAAAATAATTTGAGCTCTTTCTCAATACTGAGTGAAATTAATACTCAGATATGAGTACTAATCGGTTAAGTGTAACACAAATTTGAGTAAAAGTCACTCAATAAAAGGTGTACTTAAACTCAACACTTAGTGAGTTCACTCATTTTAAAGTGAATAAATTATCAAAATCTGATCAAATCTACCCAAGGTAACAATAATGTGTAAAAAAGGAGTCTTTCGTTTAATCTCGATTGAGTGAAACACTCAGTGCTTTTCATTCTGAGAATTGAAGATTCACTCGGTTCTGTAGAGTGAAAATTTCACTCAATCGGGTGTGGACAGAAATTGAGAAAGTATTGAGTGAAATCTGAGTGAAATTTCACTCATTTTTTTTTACAGTGTAAGAAAAATCGTGTGTCAGGATAGTTCACCGAAGCCGAAAATTCCTTACTATCTGGTCTAGAAGAATGAAATTCTACAGAAAGAAGAGATTTCTGGAGTTTTTTTCTGGATTCGAGACCTCTGGATTATACATACAAAATTTGCGGATCATTTAAAAGGCATCAGTTAAATATTTGGATGCAGCGAATTTATGAAATTATTACAACTTATTACTAGAACATACCCTTATAGTACGAGAGCTAGCAACGTCGGAAAAACAAGTATTTTAAGGCGTCTGGCTCTTTGATATATCTTTTATATACTCTAGAACAGAAAATGTATGGTCAAGAAATGTTCAACCAATAATCCTACACGCTTTTCTTCATTTGAAAAATTCATATTTACAATTTTGTTTATTTTTAATTTACAAAGTTAGGATGTGACAGCTTCACATTTATGAGAGCAAAGACGATTAAACTTTTTCATAGCTATGTGAAATTGTTTAAAATGATAAGAATTGGCTATAACTCAGTAATTTTTTCGAAGAAACATATTATAGTTATATCGCTGAAAAGCTTAAAAAATGTTTTAGCGAAGTCGTGGCTAACTATGGTTTCCATTTAAAAAACGTATGTTAGTGTCATATGTCCAAAATGACAGGCTTTAGAAAAAAACGCAGGACACAGTTCCATTAAGGATGTGATTATCTGAAAACTTTTATCTGAAAACTTTTTGTCTAAAAAATAGCTTATAATGGAATTAGGGACAATTTTTAAAATAGCCAAAATTTGTTTTCGAAATATCTAGTAAACCATGAACTTTTCAAAAATCTGAGCGGCGCATATTTATGACCTAACAAAACTGCAATTCTTCCTCATTTAACCGACTCTCTGTCTCCAGTAGTTTCGAGATACCCATAGAGAACTCGTAGGAAACTCACCCCCATAATATAGGTTTATTTAGTGACATCAATAATATGAACGAAATATTTCTTCTTCAAACCATCCTTCTATGAATAAAAAATAACGTGTAAAGAGAGTCTTAATGCTCTTGAAAATTAAAAATTAATCAGGCGAGTATATCAAGAAAAGCGACAATTGGAAACTTCAAATATTCAATAGAAAACTTTATAATATGTCAGAGCTATTTATTTTAGTAATACAGTTGTTTATATGGGACTATAGGTATATAGGGTTCTATCTATAGAGGTAAATAATCATTTTGAATTTTCGAGATTTTCTTTTTCAGATTTCATAAAATTTCGAGTTTATTCATTAAACCACCCTCTATCCAAGCATACATAATTAGTTTAAGTCAATGGAAATAGTTAGAAAAATTTGAAAGAATGTGTTAAAAAGCAAGATTTCAACATCATTTTGGGGTCAAAAATTGAACTTCTTTGAAATACTTTGATTTCGATAACTTCTAAATTTATTATGATTATTTAACTTTTTAACTGTTTTTAGTTTTTAGTTAAACCCATAATTTCTGATAATAACATAGGTGGTACTCAAAATTTAAACAAAAAATATTTATTTTGGAAATTTTTAAAGTAAAATAACTCGGTTATTTTGGAGTTATTTGAGAAACGATAAAGGGAAAATATGTTTCTTTTGTCGAGATCTACCAGCGAAAATATTGCACTTATTTAAGACTCACCATATATTAGCTGATGTTACAGCTTAAAATGCTAAACAAATTGAAGACGTTTAATATTTGTTCTAGCACAGGTACTGAAGGCTTAGCAGGCGACAATAGGAAAACAGTTTTAAGACAAAAAACAAATATTAATTTCCTTATCCTTAAACAAGGATTTTGAAGGATAATCCATTATACAAGATGGCGCTGGCTTTTTTAATTAGCCTAGATTTGGATAATCTAAATTGTCCGTAATTAAAGTCTCTGAATATTTAATCCTTTGTTTAAAAGGAAATCATGAATTATGCAAATATATTTTATTTTATTGAAATTAAAAAAAAAAGCAAATTTTGAATTATAATTTTTTTTTTTTTTTTTTTTAAAAGTTTGTCAACATTTTCTACTAATTGAAAATTACTGCTACCACTAATTTTGACACTTTGAATGCTTACATTGGCATTAAAAAGGAATAAAAAAAAATTGAGAAGTACCTATGTGTGTACTTCTCAATTTTTCACTTTTCAAAAAATTTTCAAAAAAAAAAAAAAAAAACGATATATATATATATATATATATATATATATATATATATATAACTATATATATATATATATATATATATACTATATATATATATATATATATATATGTCGCCATGGGAATGCTACGTCACGCGCTGACCCAGTGCGGCGGATGGTTACTCTAGCGGGACAAAATCTCAGAGCAATGTTTGGGACTTAAAATCTAAGAACGTAGCAAATGGTCTAATATATAACAACTATGGTTAAATTTATTTATTTATTAACAATTTAATTTATTAATAAATAAATACAAGATAATAAAACTATGATATTATTCGTACATGACACAAAAACCGTATTGTAAACTATTGCCAAATACATAAAATTATGATATCAAAAACTCTTTAGCAGTCTTTTTTTTAATTAATTTGAAATCTTGTGACACCTTTATAATTTATTATAAAAAAAATATATTTTATTTTGAAAATAATAAATAAGATAGATATTTTAATTTTAATTTTAACACTCGGTAATTGTAAATTCTTATATAGTAAGTATCTAAGACAATTTTTTAAACACGGTGCCTTTGATGGAGTTGTTTTGTTTTTATACTATTCGATTGAAATGAATCTTTTGGGCATTCACCTGTTAAGCTTGAACTCCCTGTGACTGTGACTACCTGTGTTGGTAACAATCTTGGTAATATCTACATCATTCAATATATCGATATTTGAAAAAAAGTGAAAGTTTGATATCTGCAGAACAAAGGCTGGAAGGATTTTAACAAATAATATACGTTCAGTAGAAAAGTACATACCTTTGGCAATCTTCAACATAATTTGGCTTTCTAATAAAATGTATAAGCACTTGTAAATATTTTGTTTCGCACGATCTCTGCCTTGCTGAGCAGAAAACGACCAAATTCGGTTGATAAAAATGTATCGAAATACAAAGAATATTCATGCATTTTTGTATCATATGTCTACTATTTATTCTTATCAGTACACATTTTTGGCTTATTTCTAACCAAACGCTTTTGTCCCGCTAAATTTATCTTCCAACGCACTGTGCGCTCGTCCGTCAAATGCAAAAATAACTGTCACTGTCGAAAATCTTTAACGCCAACTTCAACTCGGTCAGTAGATGACGTAAAAAACTGACAGTGCAGGAAGATAGGAATCGAACTATCCTTCTCTATAGTATCCTTGGATAAAAGGTCTGTTCTCAGAATCGACTAGTCATCACGTTTCTCATTGGTTAAAATGCGCGAAACCTGATTGTTGAGTCTGGTTGCTACATTTCAACCAATAAGAAACGCGCTGATCGGAGCAAGAACGAACCTAAAATAACTACTTAACCGCAGGGTAGATTAAATGATACTTTAACAGCGAGGATAGGTTAAAAACTTTATTCCTTCTCCTTACGTTTTGTACATTTAGCTGCATTTTTCAAATTACGTATTTCTTTTCATAACTTATTCGGGATTCGTTTGTCGCCTCAGCCTGAATATCTATTGGTAATTTACTTATTTCGTTTGTTAGGTTAGGTTAATTTTTCCTAGATTTCCAATTCAATCAGCAATCGAAAGAAGAATTAAAAATATTGACTTAAAACTGACAACTAAAGAGACAGCTTTATTTATTTGTCAAATTACACTTAGAAACCAAACGCCAACCTAGCACAATATTTTTTTCTACTCATGTAAGTTGCCAAATAATAATTTCAAGATATTTTTGAAAAACATAACTCGCTATAGAAAAATATTGTTTATAAGACGATAAAATTGCATTGCCGTCTCCCGAAATTAATTCTTATTCCTATATTCTTATCTTCTCCCGAATTAATCTTTTCGATCGACGATAAAATACCATTTTATCGTCTTGTATAAAAAATAACTATAAATTTATGCATCAGGGGTGGTGGCATACAGAATCAAATATCCGGTCGAAATTAACTTTTGAAAGTTTATAATAATTGTTGGCCTGTAAATATATTGATATATTTCCAACCTATATTACGTTCAATCATACGATATACCTACTCTTCGCCTCATCCCTAAATCAACACTTTGAAAGAGTATCGGCTATGTTTATTCAACGGCAAGCGAAAGCGATATCATTAGCAGTGAAAATAAATAACATTCGTTTTATATTAAATATATGACGACGTCTACCTCGCTTTGATGTGCTGGAATATTGGAAACATCAAAAGATGATAAGAGGATTAGACTAATCCGCCGAACCTTTGTCGGCGACTCACGACTAGAATTGATAATTCGTTTGAAATATATAGACTACAGAATGCGTCCGTTAAATCCTATACACAATTTTCTGGCTGATAGTGACAAATCAGATAATAAATTTCAATTTTTTTTAATTTAAATTTAATGTAATTATATTTAACAACATAAATAATAGTTATTGAAGGGAAACTTCGGTAGATAGATTCCAAGATATAAGCAAAACAATGAAAAATTGACATTTAACTCCTTCCCACTCCTCCAGCTCATCGTCTATCTTCAGGGACTTTTGACACATATCGGCTGATCTAAAGGCCCCTGGGCGTCGTTTTTTCGGCAGGATTACTCCACGTGCAAAATTTTTTCGGGTAAAGGCTGATTCATGGTACCGTGACTGACGGGTCGGGGCCGTGCGACGGTGAAGTCACGGCCAAACATTGTCAAATGTTATTTATACTAATGCATTCATGCTAAGCCGAGCACGGGCCGAGCTTCGCCGGAACGCGTCCGTGCCCCGTCCAGGAAATGTCGGTGTACATTTTTCCTCGGATCCGTTACGGTCCGGCCCCGTTGCGGCAAACATAAATGAGTCGCCCGGGCTAAATACTTCGTTCGTCTACGGGCCTATAGCGACTGTTTTCTAGCAGTGTTGCCGCACCTAACTTTTAGCGCGTACCACATTATAAACTAAAATGTACCACTTTGGTACACAATTTTTAAACACAACAAAATACACTGCAAATGACTTTAACCGGTTTGGTCGCTGTGAATTTCTTCATAAATTTCTACATAAAAAACTTCCTGGAGAAGACACAAATCGAGACGAAAAACATGAAATAGAAATTCAGAAAGCCCAATTATAAGTATGTATGGGTTGAAGAAAGTAAGTAATTCTAATAATACACACAATACTTGGAAAACTTAAATTTATTATTAAAAAAAAGAAGGAAAAATAGAAGCATGTTAGAAACAGTAAATTCTCAAGTTTTTTTCTTCGGGTTATTTAATATAAGCAACGCTATAGACATTACAACGTTTATAATACGTCGTTAATTAATGCGGATTGTCTTCGAATGGTATCGGTAAGCGCGTTTAATGCAATATCAACGACAATAATTATTAAATATCTATTCATTTCACTATTTCGGTGCACGTGGGAAATAATTATTGCACCAAATCATCCTGGATTTGAAAATGTAGTACCACTATTTATGATAGAATTAAAAGTATCCAAATTTGGTACAAATGTACCACTGCAGCAACACTGTTTTCTAGAATATAATCGGCACGGACATGATCCCCGTTGTCCACTCGGTGTAGCATATATTGAAGGCCCGGACGTGGCTCGGTGTCTACTTTACGGAACGTGCCCGGCTCGGGTACGGCCCGGTGTACCATGAATCAGCCTTTAGCGGTTTTTGAGTTACCGTGTTACAGACACACGGACAGACAGACGCTATGAATATATTTTGTATTTAGGTTATTTTTTATGACCCAAATAACTCATTTTGAATAAAATTAAAAAAACTCTTTTTTTGCCTATCTTAGTAGCCTACCATACGCCGGTATGGTCGGCTAATAAATGAATGTTATGTTATCATTTCCGTTACATTTAGTCTCCTTTACATTCTCTTCTTAATAAATGAAAAGATAACAAAGACGTTTAAAGTTATCCTCTGCTAATACTAAATTGTATCTAAATATAATTTATAATCTATAAACCCGTCACTCTAGCATTAGGTTTGTTTATATTATTATAAACTATATTTATTGTTAACGAGACAATATGTTTTTTATATTGTGGAATATAAACGACAACATTCATGGTGCGGATTCATCCTGTATGTTTATAATTATATCAAAATTTGTTTTATCATAAGCTTTTCTAGAGCACAGATAGTCAGAAATAATACTTGGAAATTATTTAAAATTACATTTTATTTTTATTTATAATAATTAGTAGGAATTTGTATCAACAATTAATATTTATAAAAATATTCAAGTTGCTTTGAACTGGCAGCTATTATTATTTATATTTAATTAGAGCAGGGCAAAAATTTTTATGAAGAATGATTTTTTCTCAAAAAAAAAAAAAAAAAAGTTTTCCCTCTTGTGAAGACAATCCGAGGGACATACTGTATGTCAGAGATGGACCGTTTGGAGTCTTTGGATGTTCAACAAGCTGCTGAAACTGCGCTATCACGTTAGTGCCCGAGAAATCGAAAAACTGGAGCAAGAGACCACCCCAGGGCGTAGATAAGGGGGGTACTGGGGGACAGTACCCCCCCCTGTTACTGACGAGATACGAGTGAAATAGTCATTAGCTATGAAAGAGTTTTAATTAATATCCGACATATAAGAACACTTTGTATGCTTTTAATTATGTTGATTTATCGTTTATAATATGTTCGACCTAATTAAAAGCATACAAAGTGTTCTTATTAGCCAGAGACAGATTAATGGGGTTAACTCTAATCAATATCCATAAAGATATTGAATTAAATGTTGATGCTGTTATTCATAGGTTTTCCAAACAGCGTGCTAGAAAGCGATTTTGTTTGTAGTTTATTTATAGTATATAGTTTTATAGTTTTTTTTGATAGTTTAGAGTTTTTATTTATAGTTTATAGAAATTTAACTAATAAACGTCGTTGTTTCATTTTTGTTTATGTTATTACAAATCTATATTTTAATTTTTGTGTTATGTTTTATATATTTTGAAGACAAAAAAATCGCCGTCGTTTTAATTCGACAAAAAAATTCCGACGGTGATTTTTTTGCGACTTAATCATAGTACCACCCCCATAGCATACACCTATCTACGCCCCTGCAACAACTTTGAAACCTGGGTCAAAGAAAAACATGTTGAGAATTTCACAGAAATTTCCTGAAATTATCAACTTCCTTAAAGCTGTCAACTCGATGCTCCGCACCATGATTTACCTGAACAGAAACGTAGATATTAGGAAATTCACAAACCTTATTGCATTTTTAAAAAGAAAAGTTTCCGGATATCAGGCAAATAAATCAAAAGTATTTACAAAACTGGAAATAGAACGCTTTATGAAAGAAGCCGATGACAAAGAATTCCTGTTAGCTAAAGTTGTCTTAATCGTTCTTTGAATAAGAAGACTAAGGAAGGAGCATAATGCTATCCATGTATTCATGCATGGTGGGCGGAAAAAGCTCTCTAGGGTGGGGATCCTTGACAGTTCTGTTTGACGATTCATTTGACACATTTGAATTTGATTTGAAATTTTGTGGATTTGTCAGTCTTTACAGAGCTTATTTTAGGTTATTTATTATTTATTCTACTACTGATAGTTGTATAAAGGTAGTAAATCTAGATGGAAATTGTGGCAGAACTTAAATTAATAGTGACACTATCGCGATTTATCGAAAAATACTCTAAAATAGTTGGTTGTGTAGCGTGCGGTAGATCTCGGCAAAAATTGAATGAAATAATGGAACAACTTTTCGCTAGTAAGTGACTATATAATATACATACGTGTAGTAAACCGATCATTTATGAAATTCACTTAAATTAACTAAATTATATATTTTCTTGCATTTTAGCTTTTATTACTTGTCAAAAGATTAGATGTCAAAGAAATTAGATACGTTAATTTGACTTACCTGCTTCAGTAGCGTATAGGATGTTTGTGTTAATAAATACTTGTTATAACTTATCTATTTTATTAGAATTATATATTTTTATAACAATTTTAATAACTTTAACATTTATTCACAACGTAAAATAAAACAACAAATTATTGAGTCTACCCCACGTCTATCCTACATCATAGTTTTATATTTTTTAAATAAAATTAGAACGACAATGATAAACCGGAATTTAAGTCGGCCATATTTGAGGCCCATCGCGGTGTACCTAAGATTTTTGATATGCTCCTTCCTTAGTCTTCTTATTCAAAGTAATCGTTGGAGTATTTGGAGCATGTAGGAGGGAAGAAATCACGTTGTTGACGCTAGCTGCCATTAAATATTGTCAGTCATTTATTAGTGTGAAGATTCCGAATACAAAAACTCATTTTCCAAGAGTGTTTACGATTACTAAGGGACCAATAGATGGTATCAATTTCTTACATGTATTTCGTAAGTACGCAAAATTTCGACCACTCAATGTGACACACAATGACTAAAGAATATAAGGACATGTAACGCCCCTGTACGGGCTGTAGTAGAATTTGTGACGTTAGACGCCATTCGTTTGATGCCAAACAGTGAGTCATCATCCAGTCACCAGCGACAATTTTAGCGATTTTAATAGTTTGTTGTGTGTAGTGAACTTTATTATCGCTTTGTTACAATGGTGAATTGTTCAGCTTTCAAGTGTAAAAGCCACAGCAATAAGAAAGAGCCAGGAGTTACGTTTCATAGGTAAATAAACAGTCCACTCCAACTTTTTAGCGTTTCTTATTGAATTCGATAAGTATTCTTCAATTTCAATTAACATCTATATGTACTTGATATATTGCTATACGTCGATACTAGTTTGTACCTTTTGTTACTTATTTAATACGTTTTTGTAATTAATTTGGATGATACACCATAGGCGTAGTCCAAAACAATTATCAAAAATAAATATTGCTTCAAACAGCTAGGTTAAGAAAAATATGTGCCACGGCACTGTATGATGCCAGCGTCACAATTTGCTGTCGGGTGTTATTTGTCCTTGGATTCTTTAGTCATTGGTGACACATCAGCGATTTTTCTTGACGTATCGAAAAAGTCAATGCTGTACCCTGCCAGTTGGAATCAATACAATTGGGGGTATGCCAAAAAAGATAGCGTAATTCCTTGGACTCTCCAACGCCATTGAATACACTGGTCATTGTTTCCGGCGCAGTTCTGCAACAGATTCAGGAGCGAGCGGACATAACAGTTTTAAAGCGACATGGAGGTTGGCGATCAAGCTCGGTTGCTGAAGGTTACATTCAAAAAATTCAATTGAACAGAAAACCGAAATAGCAAAAAGAATCATGGGACAGAAAGATACGCCAAATAAGAAATTAAAAGCAGTTCACGGCGTAGAAGCTATATACCAGCATTGCCAGTACAAGAAATTTACTTAATCCGACTCCTACAACTTGTATTTCTCTTAGAGATGTAAAGTTGGATGCGTCTTGTATTCACTTTAATAATTTAAATAAATGTCATTTCGAATCTCATTAAAATATCAAAACTGTCAATTTCGAAACGCTTTCACAAGCAATTTTCCAATTAAAAAAAAATAAATAAAATGAAAAAACGAAAATAATAGAAAAATCGCTCAACCGTTTTTATAATTTCAAAATAAAATTGTTGGGGTTAATTCTGACGACCACACATCTTTTTCGTAAGTTTCTTTGGTATTGTTCGCCGACGCCAAAAGTCCCATCCCCCGTGCCTAACGCATTTAAACCGTTTGTCTAAACAACGCCCCCGGGACGTTTTCACCCTCAGTTTAACCGACTCGTCAGTGGTTCTTTTATGTTTACACCCCCTCGTGGCGCTTTCTACGGTTTCCACCCCCTCCATCTTCTATACTACCGCTTACTCTCTTATATTACTATTTAACATTTCATTTCCAGCTTTCGTTTTTTGAGTAAATAACATAGCAATTTTTGAGTAAATAACAAAAATTATAGCTACTAACTGTCACTAAAAAATTGCCATGGCGACACCAGCCATCTTGATTGCCATTTTATTCAAAAATCGCTTTTTATTCAAAATCTGAGCTAACACCTATTTAGCTAGGAAACCCTACTATAGTTTGAAAAAGCATTTAAATCTGATTCGGTTTATTTTAAAAAATACAGGGTGTTGCCTTTGAAACAACAAAGTTTTTATGTAAAATAAATACCGTATGATCGAAAAAAAACGACGTCCAGTTGGCTGGGAAATGAACATCAATGACATTTCCCATATAAATTTACATTAAAATGACAGCGATCTTCGTTCCATAGCCATCGCTGACGCCGTTTTTTCTAGATCATACGGTAGTTAAAATAGATCAGCAATTTTCGGTACCCCTGTATAAATTAAAGGAAGCAATACAATTTTTCAGTAAAGTTTATTTCACTACATTTGAGCTCAGCACAAGAATTAATTCTGAAGATACAGGGCGTTGTTAATCTTTTTTATTATAACATGTATACAGGGTGGCGCCTCTCATACGCCGCGGAAGCTCCAAGGAGAACGGTAATTTATATCGAAATGAAATTTTGGCGGCATATCTAGGTTAACTGAAAGCATTTTATAAAAATATATAGAATGATACAGGGTGCCCTCAAAAAAAGTTACACATCAAAGTTGTGTTTTTTTCTAATGGAACACTCTATATATTAATTGATTTTCGGATTCTAGAAAAAAAATAAAAGTGAATTTTATTAAAGAAGTATATACCTAAAATCTACGAATTTTGACATATTTCACATTTTGTGAAAATGAAGAGTAAATTTTAAATTTCGATAATAATTTCTCTCATGTTGTCGACAATAGTGGTCGAGTTTTGTAGTTAATTGGTGAATGGCACACTGCATTCACCAACTAATAGAATCATATCAATTCTCTCTAATCTAGGAGAATACACTCTGACAGGAGTTAGCATATGATATGATCATTTTCTATCATATAAAGTAAAAAATACCGAGAGTAACATTAAAAATCAAAAGTTGTAGTCATTTCGGTCATTCGGTTGTAATAATTGTTCAAGTAATTAAAAAATGGGTTTCTCATACACTTTTTGCTAAATTGTTATCATTTGTGAAAACTTTCCAGAAAAATTTTAGTAGGTAGATACTTAAAATGTTTGTATAAAAAATATAACAAAGGTATAAGATACATGTTTATTAAACGAAACAAAATTTTAAAATATGAAAATCTACTTCACTTTTTTGTTTGCTTTGTATTTGATTTAGAATAAATTTTTAAAAAGGCATATTCTAATATTAAAACTTGAATTAGTTTAAAAATTTTCCCAACGTATAGAGGTAGGTATGTAATAACATCAGCCTTGTTCAGTACCTTCTTTAGCCAAGTAAAACATCGCCTTATCTCATCTTGAACATGAAAATAAACATGCTCCGTGTATGTCGAGTAAATAATAAAATATTTACGAACAAAGTGTTTCACACTTTTGTATGTTCTAGGTTTATCTACATATCTTGACTATCTAGACCTATATAGGTACTCTGATTATTATTTTAATCGTGATAATTAAAAAAAGTAAAAATATTTCTCTATAGGTATATTTTTTCATTGTATTTAGATCCTCGAAATTAGTAGAAGAAATTAGTGTTTTTGAAATTAGAGGATAGGATTTATACTACAGTATGTCCCCGAATTCTACAAGAGGAAAAAGTTTTTTATTATTGACATTTTGAGATAAATACATTTTTCATAAAAATGTTTGCTTTTCCTGAAATGGTTTAATCCCGTTTATAGTTATCGAAATTTCCATACCGTTTTAGAGAAAATTAAAAAAAAAACATGAAAATATTGTTGCAACATAATATGTCGCAACAACAATGCTTGGCGAAATGTTTCACGAAATATTTCGAAAAATAAATATTTCTTGAAACATTTAAGGTATAATGTAGAGTGTATTCAAGAATATATTGTTAAGACACTGGGTTTACTTTTAAAAGTAATTCGAGGAGTGGCTTCGCGAAATGTTTCACGAAATATTTCCAGGAATCTTTCGTGAAACATTTCGGGTATAGTGTAGAGGGTGTTTAAGAATATATTGTTAAGTATTGGATTTCCTTTTGAAAGTATTTTGAAAAATGTTTCACGCAATATTTCCAGAAATATTTTGTGAAACATTTCGAATATAGTGTGGAGGGTATTTAACAATATATTGTTAAGCATTGGGTTTACTTTTGAAAGTATTTCGAAAAAACTTCGCGAAATGTTTCACGAAATATTTCTAGAAATATTTGGTGAAACATTTCGGGTAGAGTGTAGAGGGTGTTCAAGAATATATTGTTAAGGCATTGGGTTTACTTTTAAAAGTATTTCGAGGAATGGAAACATTTCGGGTAGAGTGTAGAGGGTGTTCAAGAATATATTGTTAAGGCATTGGGTTTACTTTTAAAAGTATTTCGAGGAATGGCTTCGCGAAATGTTTCACAAAATATTTCCAGGAATATTTCATGAAACATTTCGGGTATAGTGTAGAGGGTGTTTAAGAATATATTGTTAAGTATTGGATTTCCTTTTGAAAATATTTTGAAAAATCCTTCGCAAAATGTTTCACGAAATATTTCTGGAAATATTTCGTGAAACATTTCGGGTATAGTGTAGAGGGTGTTTAACAATATATTGTTAAGAATTGGACTTTTTTCCATAGGGGTCGTCCTTTGGCGGAAACACTGCGACCTGTGAGGCATATTGTGTTTGTCCCCTTTCTATAACTGCACCCATTCTCCTATCCCTGTGCCCTGCACTAGCTTATGCAGGTCCTTGATAGGATGGGAGCATAGTTCCTCCGGATAAAAATGATCCCAAATAAAAAGTGTCGCTTGCCATCCAGAGCCTCGCAATGACATATTATGTGCTCCGCTGTTTCAGGATCTTTATCGCAGGGTCTGCAGCAAAGACTTCCTTGATAAAGGTTGAGCTTGTTCAGGTAACACTTGACAGCCATGTGTCCTGTCAAGAGGCCTGTTGTAATCCGCACTTTTTTCCTGCTAAGCATTAGCAGTTCTTAGAGCTAGGTCTTTGGAACTGGGAACTCAAGAATTGGGTTTACTTTTGAAAGTATCTCGAAAAATCTTCGCAAAATGTTTCACGAAATATTTCCAAAAATATTTCGTAAAACATTTCGGGTATAGTGTAGAGGGTGTTTAAGAATATATTGTTTTCACTTATACAACTAAAAATCGGCTGACTCTAATATGTATATTGCTTGCCTAGCCTAATATACTGTTACTTAGATATACTCCAAACAAACAAAGTTTACAGAATATATTTTATATTGATTCTGTAAACCTTGGCAAAATAACTAGGCGTTATTTGGTAAAAAACATTTTATATAAAAAAAAACATTTATTTCAAAATTTCTAAACCATGTGTCGCAATAGTGCGCTTATCAATTACAGAAGAATAATTTAATACAACTAATTTTACTATTATAAAATAAAACGAAACCTTAAAACAAAATTTTACATTCCCTCACTAGTTCAATCAACAATTTATAACATTTTCATCTTAAATTTATATATATACAAATGACCCATGAACAATGATTCGTTATGCTACATTTGCGCAATCTGTTCGCAGTTTGGTTCATAATCTCAATTGCACCTTAAATAACATAAAATCCACTTTTGTAAACAAATACAAAAGGTTTGTACGCCCTACCGTTTCTTTTTGTAAGTTTCGGAGAATAAATTGAGGAGCGATGTCGTATCCAATGCCCGTAAAAATATATATGTATATACAAAACACTTTTTTCACAATAAAAAAGTTAAATATAATAGCCATCTTAAAACTAAAGAACATTTTTAAAATAGATTGCACGATTTTTAAACATATTTTTCTCTGTATTGCACACTCACTTTTGGACGGTGACAATTATTTCACATTAAAGAACAATCAGAAGTGAATAAGAAACTTCATAATACCAAGTGACAACTAAATCGTTGGACAATATACAGAGTGAGTCTTAAATAAGTACAAATATTTTGCAGAAAAAATCAGTGATTTTCAAAATTTAAATACAAAATATTTTTTAAAGTAAAATAATTTGGTTATTTTGCAATAACTTTAAAAACGGTAAGGAGAAAATATGTTTACCAACCTAAAAATATTTGCATTTTTATATTTTTTAAGACTCACCCTTTGTATTTCCTGTTATAGCTTCTTTCTCATTAAAAGACAATTTAATATCAGAATATCATTATGTTTCTGTTTTAACCCGAAGTAAGCCAAATCAAAGAATATTAAATAGCACCACCCTATATATTTTCATTATCATCATTTTCAGCTTATTCAACCATTTCCAATTATAGTGTAGCTGTCTCACATATTTTTGAGGTTGTTCATGAAAATAAAAACAGATATTAGACAATAGCGATTCTTCTGACGTTTTTTTTTAAATTACCAAAATAAATAATTTGATATTAAACAAAAGCAATTTAAATTTTTGTTTACAATGTCGAAATTAACTATAATTTTACCTCAATTTCTGAATAAAAAATGGTCCTATACAGGGTGGTCCGAACTGTATTCCGGAAACTTCGGTACCATATTCTGCAGATAAAAATAAGTAAAAAAGTTCATATAAATGTATGTCCTAAAATGCTTAGTTTCGGAGATACAGAGTGTAGAAGTTTCATATTTATTTCGATTTTTTCCAAATAATTTCTGAAGTAGGTAACGTCAATATTTGGTTGAAAATTCCACACCTCTACTTTTCAACCAATAACATGCTTTAATGTTGACTAGTTACCATGGCAACTGAAAAAATTTCCGGAAATTTTTTCGAGGCGCCACGAAACTTTAGTGGAAATTTTTTGACAGTTGAAAAGGTAAACATAAGATCTACAATCATAATGTGAATGAACTACAATGTCTATATATTGAAATATTACCCATTTGAGTTTTAGCATTTGATGTAACTAATTAAAAATATAATAATATTTGTTAATATTATTAACAAATTGAAATTATTTTAAAATGTCATGTTGGATTAATATTTTTTTTCAAATTTAGGTGTGAAATTTTCTTACCGAATACCACGCAAGCTTAAATTATTCCTGGAAATTTTCTTTCGGGCACGAATATTTTAGGAAAATTATCCCTCGCCTTCGACTCGGGATAATTTTCAAAATATTCGTGCCCTCAAAAAAATTTCCGAAAATAATTTAAGCTCTTGTGATATTATAAGTGAAAATTCCACAACTATAATTTTCAACCAATCAAAATGTGTTTTTTTGACAAATCACCATGGCAACGGATAAATTTTATTGAAAATTTTTTCCTTGTGGGCACCCAACAGCAAATTATACTGGAAATTTTTTGACGTTTATAATGACAGAATATCTTTTTGAGAGTTTGGTTTTTATTTGTTTACATGATAATTTTGATACATTTCAATTACAAAGCTGAGATGTTTTCTATATTCTTTGGACACCTCCTTTCTCCTTAATGGCGGAAATGTAGCACTTGGAATGGACTGAATTAAATGTCTATGTCTAATGAAACATATATAATATTTAGACACTATTTTATTCACCTTTTTTCCATTTAGCACTTTGAATTTTGAGTTTATTATTATGCTTAACTGTAGAGTTACATAAAACTTTGATAACACTCTCCTTGTAGTCTTCAGAGTTCTTTTTTCGCATGTTGAACCCACAGTCTTCAAGAATAAGCGCCAGTTCTTCCACAGGTATATCCGCTCTGTCAAAATCATACTATTTTTTTGCGCAAAAGTTTGTAAACTGCTTCCATACGCTTGACTTCGAGTTTCTAGTATTCGCGGGTGTCAACTGATTAATCTCCTGGCGAATATTTTCTTTGCTTTCTTGACTGAAGCGAAACATTTTTTTTAAGTCGTGCCGCTTGACAGCTTCAAAACTGGAATAGTTTTTAGCAAGTTTTTAGGTTTGGGTGTCACTTAGTTACCATAGTAACTAAATAATGAAGTCGACCAAAAATCGAAAAACTCATTTTAATTACCTATTTGATTTTCAAACACAATTTGGTGTGGAATTTTCTTACCGAATACACGAGGTAAAATTAAATCCGGAAATTGTTTCTCGCTCATGAATATTTTTAGAAAATTATCCCTCGTTTTCGACTCGGGATAATTTTTAAAATATTCATGAGCTCGAAAAAATTTCCGGATTTAATTTGACCTCTAGTGGTATTACTAGTGAAAATTGGCGTTTGGGAGTTTTTTGATATGAGAATTTTAATTTTGATGTCAATATGACACCTATTTGTAGGGGGCGCCTAAATATTGACGTTACTTCGCCCAAATATTGACGTTACTTCAGAAATTATTTGAAAAAAATCGAAATAAATATGAAACTTCTATACCCTGTATCTTCGAAACTAAACATTTTAGGACATACATTTATCCGAAGTTTTTACTTATTTTTATCTACAGTAGATGCTATCAAAGTTTCAGGAATACAGTTCAGACCACCCTGTATAATTATATTAATGACATTCGTAAAGTTGAAATATTATGAAGTTTCTTTGTAAAATCATTTTCTATTCTAAACGTTTACAAATTTTAAGAATAATTTTGACATTTTAAACAAAAACAAAAAGCGCTTTTATTAATACCTAATTAGTTATTTTCAAAATTCAATAAACAATGAGCCAAATTATCACTTTTGGCTCATATGTCATTGGAGGTTTGATTGTTGCGAGTATGGAGTGTAGAGGTAAGGAGAAACAACTCCGTGCATTAAAATATGGTCAAAAAAAGGGAAGAATTAGGATGGCGCTGCTGTAGCAAAAACCTAAAATTTAAGACATGCGCCGAACATTTTTAGAACAGCTGATACAAAAGACATTTGACGTGAATCATATACGTGAAGCCACTTGGGTTTCAAAAATACAAATTTATTTTTATGTCACATGAAATAAATTACAGATTTTTATTCAGCAGCAATAGACTAGGCTCTTTTTTATTGCTCTCATAAGTTATTTCGAAAATGTCATTCAAGACGACGAAAACATTATTCTGATCGTTTTAGCTTAAAATTAATGTTATTATAATTAAGAAAAAAATTATTTAAAGTAATAATAGTGGTGATGGGTTTAAAATAAATATAATGCAGCTTTAAAATAACTCCATACCTACATTTATTTAATATAAAAAGTAGTCAATATGTGGTTTTATTATCAATTATTCAGAAGCAATAGACTGAGCCTCTTTTTTTATTTTTTTTTTTCTCACTTTTTTTTTTTTTTTTTTTTTTTTTTTTAAGTTAATTTAAACGAAAGCTTTTAGTTTAAAATTAATGTTAATTATAGTGGGAAAACTTTATTTAAAGTTTAATTTACTGATGATATAGGATTTAAATACAAATATAAAATGCAGGTCCAAAATAGCAGTAACACATTTTATTTAGCAGGTATAAAAATTAAGCCAATATAATGTAATTTTATACTGTACAAGTATTTATTTACGTTTTGCCATCGTAGTTGCCATTCATTCAGAATAATGGATTTTAAATGTTCGATAGTCGGATGGCTTAATTACCTTAATATCAACTACTTCTAGACAAGAATCGTGTGCAGGATTATCTTCTTTTTCACTCCCAACTATTCCAACATGGCTTGAAACGTGAAATAAACGTGAAATAATAATATAATTTTATAGCCCTTTCAGATCCTCATGTTTTCCTTGTAGTTCACCCAATGGAATCGTTCTCGCAGCTTCCTCCCAAGTTGGTAGTTGCTATTCATTCAGAATAGTGGATTTTAAATATATTTGGTAGTCGGATGGTTTAACTATCGTAACAATAACTACTTTTAATAAATTCTTTTCTCAATCCCACTTTGCACTATAATTTGCATCCCACGTATTGTAATATTTTCCTTTGAATTTCGTTTCCTATTGTCCCATGGCTTGAGACGTAATGTTATAGCCCTTCAAGATCCTCATGTATATGTCCATTTTCCTTGTAGTCCACCCAATAGAACTTTTCTCTTAGCTTCCTCTTAAGTTGGTAGTTTCCATTCATTAAGAATGTAGTGGATTTTAAACATGTTTTGTATTCGGATGGTTTAACTACTGTAACATCATAAATAAATTGTATACCAACACATAATGTCCAAACTTCAACAGACTTTAATATTCGTAAACCTCTCATGAAGAAAATATTTTTTTTGGTCAAAGTTTTTTTTCGTTATTAGAATAAATTACCTGGAATTTGTTAATTCATTTCAACATTGAATAAAAGATGCAAAGTGTTTATACATACTTTAATAGATAAATCTTCATTTAAAATTATGTGATAGATCTGCTTGCTTGTAGGATCTAGACTGATAAACTCAATTTCTTTTATTGATATAACCAATAAAGTAGTAATGCTGAAATTTTGTTTTTGATTTGTGCAATAGGGTCCATTATTTCCATTATTTGATGCTGTTATTTCTCTACAAAGAATGTTGATCTCTATAAAGGGATGTTTATGTGTATAATATTACTATTTGTGTATAATAATACTGTATGATCGAAAAACACGGCGTACAGTTGGCTTGAAATGAACATCTCGATGACATTCTCCATATCATTTTACATATAAAATGACAGCAATCTTCATTTTCATAGGCATCGCTGACATGACATTCAATCAAATTGTACTTACATTATATAATTCATTTTAATGGTTTACTGTTTTGGTTGCTGGTGTTCATATTATGGTTTTTTATTCTGTTTCTTTATTGTTTATTTAAAAAAAATGTTAATATTTATGTGTATAACATTACTCTTTCTTTGTATAGTAATACTTATGTGTATAATATTCATTATTAAGTTGCCTTCTTGCTTGTTGCTGTTGTTGCAACTCAGAATTTAAATTAACCTAAGGCAGTAGGTAGAGCTTCATCCTTCAACATTTTCCTATGTAAATACTGCAAGTGGACAGTATTTCTGATGACAATTTTATCATAAACTTTAACAACTTGTTCTTTAAAACAGGCTACCATACCTATCTATGTAGATTTCAAAGCAATATCTAATGCTTTTGACCATCGCTGTAATCTAATTCTTGTTTGAAAATCAATACCTAATATTATCCTGATGATTTTGATTTTTGATAGATTATTAAAATACAGCACTTACAGTTAACTATATTTCTTGAGAGATTGCCACCACAACTTTATTTATTTCCTACTTTTATTTGTTTAAAAATGCCAATGAATTTGTACATGTCTGTCAAACTTTAAAATCATTAAAAATAGAATTTATTCAGGTTGTAACTTTATAGAAGGATTACACTGTCTCAACGGGGCTACCGGCAAGTTGCAATAGCTGAAATTGTAAGAGTTAACTCAAGCGATGTTTCGCGAATATTTAAAAAAATTCAGGGAACAAACGAGGTTACAGACCGGCCTGGAAGAGGTAGAAAGAGAATTACTACTGCTGTGCAAGACCATCAAATATTCCTATTTATTGCACGACGCAATCCCCTGCTTTCTAATACTGCTATTAAAAATGAGTTACCTCGCCTTGAAGGAGTAAATGTTTCAATAAAGACCATAGCAAGAAGACTCAATGACAGAGGATTACATTTATGGAGGCCTCTACGTGTTCCAAGCTTAATTTACAGCACAAAATTGCGCGACTACAATGGGCTGAGGAGATGAGAGCAAATGGACCTAATTGAAATTTCGTCATGTTTAGTGATGAAACAAGAATTGGCCTTAGTGCTGTCAGACCCGCGACGAACTTTGGTCTGGAGAGAGCATCTGGAAGACGAGCACGCTTGAACGCAGCTCAACGCCGTGTCCCGTTTCAAGGAGGAAGCATTATGGTATGGGCAAGTATAATACACGGAGCTCGAACTCATATCTTAGAGACGTTTTAGCCTATTGTGCGTCCATTTCGCGGGGCAGCGGGAGATGAATTTGTTTACATGGACGATAATGACTCCCCATCGCCCTTTAGCGGTTCGCGAACTTTGTAAGGAAGAAGGTATAAGAAAATTGTGGTGACCACCGATGTCTTCAGATATGAATGTGATCGAGCATGCTTGGGACATGCTAAAACGCCATATTGCCAAAAGGAATGATCCTTAAATGAATTGAAACCTTAAATGAATTGAAAATTGCTGGGCGCGAAACACTGGGAAGTCATTCCTTAACATCTTCTGGACAACTTAATTGAGAGCATGCCACGTCGTCTCACAGCTTGCATTGAGGCTCGAGAAGGCAATGCTGTCTATTAGCGAGAAATAATTAAAATTGTTTTCAATATTTTCTGTTTAAAATGAAATTTGTTTTTGTTAATTTTCACTCATTATAAATAAAATTATAACAGCCTAGTAGCACTTAGTTTTTAATTTTTATATTAGTTAGTCGTAAGCCAATATGTCCAAAATAGAATTAATTAACCAACTGTACACCATTTGTTTCTTCAATCAAGCGGTATTAAATCGGAATTAAAATATGGCTTTAAAATATTAAATTGGTATTAAGAAGTCTTTAATAAATAGTATAGATGTATAAATTGGATGGATAATTTAATATAACTAACTTAATTACGCCAGTGTCATTAAGCGTTGAAAAAGAAATGAAAAAGCTGTGTATTTCTTTTTCTGGTCCCTTAAATAATTGTTCTACCAAATTATCGCCGGTAGTGCCAGTTACGATCTGGTTTTTATGAAACGTAAATAATTGTGCATGTAGTTCGTCTCAAATGAACGAATCGTAGAGGTCGATTCAATATGAGAAATTGAATCGTGTGATTCGTTTCACTAAAAAGGATCGTAATGTCCATCACTAATGGAAACTCTGTTGACAGAAGATATATATTTTATTTTTGTAATTTTTCTCTTCTAGTGGCAATACGGTGTATATATTTTTGAAGAAGTATCAATAAATTAATCTACTTAAAATGGTGCCTGGTGGCGTAGAGGCACAGGCTCTCGTCTACAAATCTCAAGGTAGTGGGTTCGAACCCCATACCCGGCATTTCATCAGCCGACCATTTTTATTAAAATAAAAATAGTTTGGGTACCTAGGTCGACTCAGCCTTAAACGAGTACTTGGGATTCATTAACCTGTGTAATAGGCGGTTGAAGCGTAGTGCTAGCCACATTACCTTTCTTTGTATACCGAACGGCTCTAGTATAACAAGCTGTACCTTGCTACTCCCAAGACGTCAAACGCTATATACGGGAGCTATTATTATTATAATAATAAATTAATACAAGTTTTTCACGCGTCACCGTTTTACATGAGCTCCGATGTCTTGAAAAAGGCAAAGTTTGTTCCTTCATCCATTTCGTGTGATAAGCGACCGATAGCGGACGATTAGACAGGATTAGCGAGCGGCGAGATGAAACCCGTCGGCAAATGTTTGTCGTCGTGCGATAACTCGAGTCGACCCTCCCAGGCACCTGACAACGTGTGCATTGTGAACGAGTCCTGTAAGCACAAGGAAAACAAACATCCGAGGCTCACCAGGGTTGTACTCGAAAGGCGAGAGAAAGATGGCGAGGAAGGAAATTAAGAAACATCCTGTGTTTGTTCAGCTAGATTCAATAAATTATGAAGCGACTAACGTTCAACAAGTGTAAAATGGCCAAGTTGAAATTACACCACTATTATAATATAAATGGTTATTGATGCGAGTATACTGCACCCAGAATCGCATGTAAATGTTGAAGGGATCAAAATATATTTTCTCCCCGGATAATTTTATACAAATGTTGTATTAGACTTTTTTAAAGAGGCCTTAAAGTTGTACTTTCGTCTAGAATTTCGTTTTATTTGGAGTGGTCATTTAAAAGATATTTTTTGCAAAAATCTACCTTCAAATTAATAATAGTTATTTTATACTAGTGTTATCTATAAGTTACGCTGGGAAATGTTTAGCCTAATGTTGGGCTAATTTTCTTAAGTGACTTATATGTTATAACGCGCGAGTACCATACAAAATTTTTTTCCAACAGCAGAACTGTTTCATATCGAATCTCTAAAGAATAATTGATTTAAAAGGACCTACCAGTTCTACTTTCATTGTTGCAAGTTAATAAATTAACACGGTGCGTTTATGTCTACTATGCAATATAGATTTGCGTGGAGTAAATATTCGATGCTCCGTACCATGATTTACCTGAACAGAAACGTATATTAGCAAATTCACAAACCTAATTGCATTTTTTAAAAAGAAAAGCTTTCGGATATCAGGCAAAGAAATCAAAAGTATTTACAAAACTGGATATAGAAAATAGAACGCCTTATGAAAAAAGCCGATGACAAAGAATTCCTCTTAGCTAAAGTTGTCTTAATCGTTGGAGTATTTGAGTATTTGGAGCATGTAGGAGGCAAGAAATCACGTTTTTGACCGTAGATGCCAATAAAGATTGTCAGTCATTTATTAGTGTGACGATTCCGAATACAAAACCTATTTCCAAAAGTGTTTTACGATTACTGAGGGACCAATAGATGGTATCAATTTCTTACATGTATTTCGAAAGTACGCAAAACTTCGACCACTAAATGTGACACATCAGCGATTTTTCTGACGTATCGAAAAAAATCAATGCTGTATACCCTGCCAGTTGGAATCAATACAATTGGAGGTATGCCAAAAAGGATAGCGGAATTTCTTGGACTATCCAACGCCATTGAATACACTGGTCATTGTTTCCGGCGCAGTTCTGCAACAATGCTGGTAGATTCAGGAGCGGACATAACAGTTTTAAAGCGACAAGAAGGTTGGCAATCAAGCTCGATTGCTGAAGATTACATTGAAAAATTCACCTGACAGAAACCGAAGAAGAAAAAAAATCATGGGACAGAAAGATACGCCAAATAAGAAATTAAAAGCAGTTCACGTAGAAGCAAAAGCTACCAGCATTGCCAGTAGAAGATATTTACTTATTCCGACTCCTGCAACTTGCATTTCTCTTAGAGTCGAAAAGTTGGATGCCTCTTGTATTCACTTTTGTTTCTAACATTTCATTTTTTACTTTAGGTACCAGTGCTCCAACAAGTGTCACTTTTGACTAGTGCAAAGAAACAATATTTCGAGTCTCAAATAAATATCATATACAAACTAAAATATATGGGAAACTGAAATTGAGATCTTTGAAATTACTTTTTTTACCGCAACCAGTTATACACAAATTTATTAGTTCTGTGACGAACCACCGGTCGCGCTTGAGGAAAATATTATGACTTTTTGCTGTTTTTCAAATCAAAATATTTTTTATTTTTGGTTTTAATCAAATAATATGCAACGTCAAAAATCGAAAAAAGTTTTACTGAAATTTTAGGGATTGTTTAAACTTTTATTAAAAAACATTGATGGAATCAGGCCGTAAACCCTTTCATAAGTATGTTGTTCCGATGCCGGCATTCATGGAGTTGTTTTCCAAAAGACATATCTTCAGCAACGATCCTACATTAAAAGTGATATCAAGTGCGAAACCTTAAAAGTAAATATATATGCATTTAGTTAAATAAAGAACGTTTCAGATATTTTGTTCTAATAAAATTAAAATAATCTTTAGATGATCAACCTACTGGTAATTTGGTATCCAGTGATGTCAATCCAGGTACAAACCCTGTATTTAAAGACAAACATTTGTTAGAACTTGTTGGTGGACCACTCTCTCGTTGGTAATAGACATGTACTGTTACCTGAGAAAAACAGTAACTGAAAAGGGTAGGTACCTACACCGTGGGCCAAATTAAAGTCGCAAAATATTCAGTAATGAAGATGAACATTATTATTTTTAAAAAAAATATCATATCAACTTTATAAAAAAATATTTTAATTGAGCTGTAACAAAGTTATGGCACTGCCTACTTTAATTTGGCACAGTGTGATTCAATATTAGATATTCAAAAGTTTATTAAAAATATTAATATGTATTACGAATCCAAACTGAATTTGGTTTATTGAAATTATTTAAATTCTTTTAAATTGTATCTATCATTTTAGAGAAAGGATCGGATAACCCAAATCAGGAATCTTCAGAGTGCAGATGATGCAGTTTTTGTGAATGAGGTAAGATCTGCCTCTTGTAAGACCTCTTTCAAGAATTTAACCCAGGGTTTACACCCAAGTTAGGTAAGAATTAAAAATATAATAATTTTTTTTTTTTTTTTTTAAGAAATGTAAATTATTTACTGTGCAATTGTTTTAAATCCTGCTTATATTTTTTAAAGGCATATAAACACCATAATTATTTCTTATGAAAAGTAATGCCTGTGTTAACTTAAAGACTAAGATAAAATGTTCATAGCCAATTTCTGTTGAGATTTTAGAGCCCTTCAACGGCATCAACTTTTAATTTTTTTCATCCTATAAACCATACTCAAGGTCTTTTTATGTGTCACATAATTATACATATTTATTTGTTTCAGATCTCAAGCATAGCAAAGGAATCGTACAACCTGTGAATTCAGTTTAATTACTGAGATCAAGGATGATGAAACATTCATTATGATTATACAGAGCTACAAAGAGTTATGTTGAGAATCCAAATTATCATAATGAATTGAGACGAGACAATACCTGTGTAGAAATTGAGGAAAATGCAGAATAAAAGGCATTTTATATTAATGTTATGAACATAATGTTGTCAAATCGTCACATAGATAATATTTCTGTACGCGTAATACTAAAATTAAAAAGGTCAGCTTAAAACAACTTTACTTATCCATCGCGTGCGAAAACAGTGCTTCGCATATGGCATATGGCTTCGGCGCGCTTCGCACAAGTGCGCATCATGCTTTAAACTTTTGCGGAGCGCCGGAGCGGCCAAAATGTCATTGGATTAATTGCATGTATTTTGATTCTTCGCGTTACTTCGCTTTAATCCGTCGGTCTGCATTTTTATACATAGATATCATTGATCCAATTCACGTTTTCTCGCCGCGCTTCGAATAAGTTCGCGACAAAACTATGTTAGTTGTATTTTATATTATTTAATGCCATTGTATTGATTATTATTATTGTATTTATATGAACAAGTTAAGAGTAGCAGTGCCGTGCGAGCCTTCGTCTGAAAAAAAGAAATTTTATTTATTATATAATTTGTATTATTTACTTTTTTAATAAAGTTATTACTAATAATTATTATTAAACATATCCAGTTTTTAATTATTTTATTTTATTAACTATAGCTGTTTTTCATCTATTTCATATTTTTGATGAGGATAAGTTATAATTCTAAGTCTATGTAATGTCATCTGTTTCAGAACAATACGATATAATGGAGCGATGTCGCATTTAGAGTAACTTATTCTTATTAAAAAAATAGGAAATAGAAGAAAAATCAGCTATTTCTGTACAAAAATAAATTACGTTTCAAAATTGATAATAGATAGAGTGGACAAAGCAATTAAAGTTACCTGTAGTTAAAATGTAAAGTTTCCTGTAAAATAAAATAAAATTGTATCATAAGTTGTGTAACGACCCGATGCATGGCGCCACTGAATTCTCCAACAGACGGTATCATTTCAGTTTCCTATATATTTTAGTTTGTATATGACAAATATCAAAACCTGCCAATTTCGAAACGCTTTTCTCACAAAAAAAAGTATTTAAGAAATACTTAAATGTTAAAAAATGCATTTAAATACAAGATACAAGATACAAATATGTATTTTTCTATCTTATATCTGTATTTCAAATACTTATATCTGAAATAAATCACATCTCTGGATTTTCAGAGACCAGCTAATTCTTGTCAAGTATAGGATATAAATCGCAGCCTCCCCGGAAATTAGTAGGGGTGTGTGTATCTGTATCGTTTTGTTGCGAGGGTAGAGGGCGCGCCAGCTCGACGTAATAGCGTCAATGGAGCCCGGGGGACGCATAACCTCAAAGTGCGGCGGGACCCAAAATACCGCGCAGCAATTAAGGGGCCGATACGGAGCCGTTTTGGGCGCCCGACCGCCAAATGTTCGGATTTAAATTGGGTTGTTGTCGGTTTATAATTGAAGGGGCGTGGGGGCTTCCGCCACTCACTTTTGGTTATATTTCATTAAAAAATTAGTGTCATACTCGGTGTCATTTCATTAAAAATTGTGTCAGCCCGCAACATAGTGTAATGATTTTCTTAGCTTTGAATCAAATGTTTTTTTGGTGTTTGCGAAATCGTGCGATCCTTACTAGTAGTGGGAACTACGAATGAATACTATCGAAACATTCGATAGTTGCAATTCATTCGAATAATTCGATAGTAAGAAAACATTCGTTGAAAAGTATTCGAATAAAAAATTCATTTGAATAGATCCGTCATCTGCCTTGAAATATTGTATTCTAGTAATTCGGCAGCAAAACCATTCATTTATAAAATTCATTCATTTATTCGTCAGGATCGATTATAATAAAATATTAACTGAATTTTAGTTGCGACGTAGGTTTCTTTCCGAGAAACCCGACAGCGGTCGGTGGCAATGCTATGAAAGAAGCCGGCATCTTTGATTTTTTGCGGAGTCAGATATAGATAAGGACACATTATTTTTTTATTGAGGTGCCAGTATTTACACAGAAAATACATTATGAAGGGCGCTGTTGCCATATTTTGGTATTAGTTGATATTAGCAAAGAATATTATTGTTTGACTTTAGTTAGTTAGGGCAAGTTAGGGATAGTATGTCTATATATTCTACATTTTTTTTTATTAATATTCTGTTGTTACACTGCAATAATATTTGTTATTTTGGATGTAGGAAAATGATTTTTAATATTTTTAAGCAAAGACTGGTTTAATAAATAATAATAACAGTAATAATTTGTTATACCTATTAACAAATGTATCTAAAATCATTTAATATAAATATTTTTTATAGTAGCAAAATATAAACAACAAATTAGATGTCAAAATTATTTATATTAGATCCTATTTAAAAATAATATAGCTCTAAATTTTTGGGGGGCAACGTTGGTTTATTAAATAATAATAATAATTACAGAACTAATTTGTTATATTAACAACAAATTTTAAAATCATGAAATATAAGCATTTATTAATTTTCTAAGCATACAGTAAATGGAAGAAAAATATAAATAAAAAATTAGAAATCAAAATTATTTATATCAGGTGCTTTATATTACTGTTTAAAAATTAGTATTTACTTTTACTGGCATTTACTTTAAAAAATAAATGAAATATTTCTTCGCAAAAAACTACATTAAAGAGAATTAGCATAAACAAAATACAAACATCGTTAACTTTTTTTTTAATTTGGCACGTGTAAAACTTTCATTTTAATTTTCTCACCCCATAGTTTGAGTTCGATAACCATTTACTTAACCACATTACTTATAAATATGATTATTAAGTTCAACTAATTCATATTATTAAAACATCTAAAATACAAATATGTATTTTTAAAATTAATTGTAAATTCATCTCATCTCTCTTAAAAATTGCTACTTCTCAAAATTTCCCATTAAAAAATAGACCATATACCATATAAAATTAAATAATTGAAAGATCAGACTACGGAAAACCACACAAATTTTCGGAATAATTTTGACCACCTGCACATGCACACAATCGTCAAAAAATAAAATTAAAAAATAACTAATATTTAGTATTTAACTATTTTAATAAACGCAAAGATAGCACAGTATTTATACGGCGAAGTTATAAAAATGTTAAAAGAACTAATAATGCACTGACGCATACAAAAATCAAACGAATACTAAATTTCATTTATCAAAAGTATTCGATAGTCGTGGCGCAACGATAACCATTTAGGCGCACGGCGAGGTTGTCAGATATGCTTTAGTATGGTATATAAATGAATGAATGGTTTTATTCGAATAAAACCATTCGAAGTTGAAATCATTCATTCATTAAACATTCGATAGTCTAATTCATTTGATAGTTCCCATCGCTAATCCTTACCACTTTTCGTCACGCTAGCTCGTGTGTCATGCACTGAAAAAAAAGGATCTCTCAGTCGAAATGAATATGACTTTGACCCAAAAGATTGGCGTTTTTCAATAGGGCCAAGAACGACGTTTCTTTGCCCAAAAAGCATTAACTATCTTTTCATAAGCTTTAAAAATTACTTTAGGAAATAGAAGAATCTATCTGTCCAAAGTATTTCACTCTGGACCCAAAATTAATATGCAAAGAAGTTCTTGCTAGATGAACAATAGTCTCTTTGATTCATGCAAAAATTTTTGATTGAAAAGGGACATTTCTTGGTTAAAGAGACACTTTTCTTAAACCAATAGCGAATACTATTGACTCAACTAAAATTTATTTTGATCTAAGAGAAGTCTATACATCATATACAGGCATATACAGGCATATTACGAGGTATATTATTTCTGATAAATTTAGGCTCTTTCTGTAAGGTTGTCTGTAGTTTTCTGTAAGGTTGTCTGTAGTAAGTAAAGTGATATTATTTTCCTCGATAGTAGTTATCTCTTTTCTTCACTCTTGGTATTTTTTGTGGTGGTTCATCACTCTACAAATTACAAATTACAAAAAATTTTACATCACGATTAATCAATGTAAAGCAAATAAATTATGAAATTATAAGCTTTTGGTCACTCACATTTTGAATTTTTTAATACGACGACTTGAAATTCTAAAATTTTTGTAATTATTTGCATAAAAAAATCGATACCTGCATTCTTATGTTCTATCTATAGTCATGCATGCATGACCTGAACAGGTGCATTAGGTAAATGTTTCTTACCTTCAAATATAGCAAATAAATGCTCTAATTTCCATTTTTTTCAGAAACTCCTTTAAAGAATCCATATATCCTAAAATTTGTCCATAAAAATGACAATGCATGTTAATAATGATCTAATTTGTTAGACGATATGCGCTTAAAAAGCAAATTGTGCTGTAATGTTTTTAGTTCGTTACATGTCTTTTTATATATATTATATGATGTCTGGCCTATCACCACCGGATTCCCTCTCGTTCAGGCCGGATAGTTTATTTGACGCGTAATTTTACGTTCCCTAGTCGCTAACCCTGTTATCGTTCGACACAACCCTGTTATTGTTCTGAGGAGGCGCTGTCAACATCGCTTCTGTCAACTGTCTCCGGGCTTAACCTCACTTTGTTTTGACGCTCTGTTGTATCCCAGCTTTTGGAAATGGTGATTATTTAAGTCTTGCTGTATAATATATTGAGCCCTCGGAAGTATTTCGAGGTAGATTTATTTTGTTTATTAGACCTTGTTTGATTTTAAACAAGAGTTTCATATTTTTAGGGTCCAAGATACGGACTATTTCCAAGGTACGGACTGTGTCCAAGATACGGACTGTGTCCAAGGTAGTGTCTTGTGTACGGACATTATCTTATGTACGGATGTCCTGTGGACGAGTGTCCCCAGTAAGAACGATTTTTTCTTACATATGCCACAGCGTGGATGTAGCTTGAGTCCCATGCCGCTTCGTTCCCAGCTGTAAGCTAATTAGTTACGGCTGTACCAATTTATGGTGTCTCATTTTGGCCCCTTTGGTTGTGTTGGATGGCTGAGCACAGAGATGCGAGACCACCCCACGCTGCAACTGTTTGAAGCAAGATTGCATAAAGAACAGCTAAGTGTAGATTTAAGTTATAGTTTTCCATTTAACATTTAAAAACATTTACAGTCTTAAACAATAAAATATCTTAATAATATCGTATAGACTATGTTGAGTGGTTAGATTGTTAAGAACATTCATGTCGATTTAGTAGTTAAAATATAATTTAGATCTTAGGTTTCACTGCATTATGTCTTGTAATAGTATTACTTTTTTTATAGATATTATTATTGCACTCTAACATCATATAAAATATATCAATTAATTAAAGTAATGCTACATTTCATACTTTCTCTTAAACTTTACACGCATTGTATTTTATCATAGTCGTTTTCATAGATATTTAGTACAACTCTTACCACCACTTTCTTTGACATATAACCACTACATATCTACTAGAACTCTACAATGTCATGTATCAGCAATGAACATCATGAATGAATATAGTCATTAGTTTTAAGTAATATACAACTGTGTTTTCTTTTCTCTGTACATGCCTGGCGCCCAATATCTATTTTTTTGTTTATTGTTATTAATTAGTTTTCTTTCCAGTGAAATACCTTATCCACGACTGCTCTCCGATGAAAAGCTGCCGTTCGCAGTGGTGGTTGTTTAAAAAACGCTACAGTGCAAAATTCTAAGTGAAAAATTCCAAGCAACAAAACCCGTGCGTACTATGATGTGACGTATGAAATGCGACGTACGACTGATCGGACTGCCGACTGATTGTATATGTATACCGTCCTTCGTCATCGTCTTTGCGTGTCGTTATTATTTTTCATCAAAAGAATATTTAGCTATTGGAAAAATGGCCATGTTTCTTGAAGAAGTACTTTCTGGCGTATTTTTCTTATTATCTTAAAACAACGTAACTTGCACTTGGTTGAATGAAAATAAATTCAAGAGAAATTTTCGAATTTATCAAGAGAACAAGTTTTCTTGAGTTAAAAGAGTTTTTCTTCAGGCAAAATATTTTCTTTTACGCTAAAATAAATTCTCTTGCCACAATTTTTTTTTTCGAGAACGATGACGACTTTAGTTCAAGTCTATCTTTTTTATTAGTGTGGCCTTAAACTTTTACCCCCAGCGCGCGTAAAGAAGCTGTATAAGAGTAATTTATTATAATGATTGACACTCGCATACAGGGTGAGTTTTCTACGGATGTTCTCTATAGGTATCTCTGAATAGCTTAAAAATGGCGCTTTTTATGAAGTCATGGCCAATTATGGTTTCCATTTAAAAAAAAACATATTTGTGTCATATGTCAAAAATGACAGGCTTTAGAAAAAAATGGAGGACACAAACTCATTAGGGATGTGATTATCTACAACTTTTATCTGGAAACTTTTTGTCTAAAATAGATTATAATGGAATTAGGGACAAATTTTAAAATAGCCAAAATTTGTTTTTTTTTTCGAAATATCTAGTAAGCCATGAACTTTTTCAAAAATCTGAAACGCGCATATTTATGACCCCACAAAACTGCAATTCTTTCCCCCATTTAACCGATTCTCTATCTCCAGTAGTTTCCGAGATACCCATAGAGAACATCGTAGGAAACTCACTCTGTATAACTTACGCAAGGAGACTGATGGATCTCGAAAAACATTGAAATATCACACCGACCACAAAATCAACTAATCATCTCCAGCCGAAACGGCAGGCTTCATTGAATAAGAGTGCGTAATGTAGCCTCCAGGTCGTCGTAAAGCCTCAATATACATTAAGAAGGCTTAGGCCGAGAAGAAGCCATAAAGAGCGTTCTGGTTGGCCCTTTATGGTGCGACGCCGACCAATAGCAACGGAGCCGTGGAATTTTATAGCCCGGGAGGCACATGAATGTGTTTTTTATACCGCGCGGACACCCGAACCATGGCTTGTTAAAAAGTTTTAATGCATCGAGGTGCGGCGAACGAACAAACAAATAAAATGCCGGTTTTTATGCTACGGTATTTTGATGGGTCTGACGAATCGAGATTTTCGTGTTTACGATTAAATGAAGCCATTAAAGAGGAAAGATGTAAATTAGAGGAAACGACCGTTACGAGATAATACAAAATTCCTGTTAGGACGATAATAAGAACTGTAAATACAAAGAAAAAGTTTTAAATGTTCCTTACACCATTATATTGATATAAACCATATTTACCAACCCTTTGAATAAAAAGATTAACGTATAGCATGGTAGACGAAAAACGAGAAAATATGTATTTGTGAAAGCGTTTCGAAATTGACAGTTTTTGATATTTATTCGAGATTCGAAATGACATTCTTTTAGGCACTAGTATCTAAAAGAGACACTTGTTTAGGCACTAGTGCCTAAAAGAAAAAATGAAACGTTAGAAACAATGAAAATATTTATTTATTATAAATCTTAAAGGTACAATTATTTAAATTATTAATTAAATTGTTAATACAAGAGGCATCCAACTTTTCGTCTCTAAGAGAAATGCAAGTTGTAGGATTCGGAATAAGTAAATTTCTTGTACTGGCAATGCTGGTAGCTTCTGCTTCTACGTGAGCTGCTTTTAATTTCTTATTTGGCGTATCTGTCCCATGATTCTTTTTGCTATTTCGGTTTTCTGTTCAATTGAATTTTCAATGTAACCTTCAGCAACCGAGCTTGATCGCCAACCTCCATTTCGCTCTAAAACTGTTATGTCCGCTTCTGAATCTGCCAGCATTTTTGCAGAGCTGCGCCCGAAACAATGACCAGTGTATTCAATGGGGTTGGAGAGTCCAAGAAATTCCGCTATCTTTTTTGGCATATCCCCAATTGTATTGATTCCAACTGACAGGGTACAGCATTGATTTTTTCGATACGTCAAGAAAAATCGCTGATGTGTCACATTGAGTGGTCGAAGTTTTGCGTACTTACGAAATACATGTAAGAACACGATACCATCTATTGGTCCCTCAGTAATCGTAAATACTCTTGGAAAATCAGTTTTTGTATTCGGAATCTTCCCACTAATAAATGACTGACAATCTTTAATGGCATCTACAGTCAAAAACGTGATTTCTTCCCTCCTACATGCTCCAAATACTCCAACGATTAAGACAACTTTAGCTAACAGGAATTCTTTGTCCTCGGCTTCTTTCATAAAGCGTTCTATTTCCAGTTATGTGAATACTTTTAATTCCTTTGCCTGATATCCGGAGCTTTTCTTTTTAAAAATACAATAAGGTTTGTGAATTTGCTAATATCTACATTTCTGTTCAGGTAAATCATGGTGCGGAGCATCGAATATTTACTCCACAGAGTTGACAACTTTAAGGTAGTGTAATACCTTTAGGAAATAGGCTAGCAATACCTTTTCTGTGAAATTCTCAACATGTTTTTCTTTGACTCAGGTTTCAAAGTTGTTGTAGGTGGTCTCGTATAAGTTTTTCGACTTCTCGGGTACTAACGTGGATAGCGCAGTTTCAGCAGCTTGTTGAATATCCAAAAACTCGTCATTATCACTCACTTTTTCACAAAACTTTGAAAAAAACTTGAAAATATTTGCACTTATTACTTATCCTGTATTAGGGTGCATAAAAAAAATATTTTTTTTTCTTTTTAGTTGCCGTGAAAATATCGTTTAGGGTGATTAAAAAAAATTGGCGACGGGAGGCACGTATAGCCGCCCATACTAAAATATGTTAATATCTCGAAAACTGCGACTTTGACTGATTTTGATGTTATTACAAATGTTGTTGCAAATATTATTCCTAATCTTAATTTGAAAACCGCGTTTCGCTAGCTATGGTAATTTTAGAGTTACGATTTTTTAAAATTTTAACCCCTCCATACCCCTTACCAACCCCCCACCCCCACCAAAAACTAATGGCCAGATTCTCGGATGCCACAGTATTTTTGTGCCAATTTGGTTAAAATCGGTTCAGCGGTTTTTGAGTTATCGTGTTACAGACGGACAGACAGACAGATGCCATGAAAATATTTTGTATTTAGGTCATTTATGACCCAAGTAACTCATTTTGAATGAAATTAAAAAAATTTTTTTTTTGCCGATCCTAATAGCCTACCATACCTATTGGTATGGTCGGCTAAAAATAATATAAAGTATCAAAACGAACGACAATGTCAGGAAATAAATAAATGCGGCAACTTGACATTTTTTACAGCAGAGCTACCACCTGAACCCCAGCGGAAAATTTAAATTTCAGTTGTGAGTTCCATAAATTTAAAAATCGTGCCCTTGATTACCTAACAAAAAGTTTAATTGGTATCACATATATGTAATAAATTTCGTATCAACTAATTCTATTCACTTTTTCCCTAATTATTTTTATCTCGTTCCTTAAAAACGAGTACTATAAAATTCTGCAAGCACCTATAACTAAACCAATACAATAAACAGCTAAACGGTACAACAAAAAGAGATCGATTTGATGTATTCCATAAAAGACCACCCTCCATTCCTTTCGTAAAATATGTTGTATCAACAGAGTGTCACATTTCAAAACAAATGGTTTTCAATAGAAAAAAAGCCGTGAAAAAGACATCAGTCAAGGAATTTATTCTTTTTAAACTATCGTTGACGCGACGTGTCCAAATGGTAGTCGTTACGAATGATGTATACGAACGTTTCATCTTTTTCTATTTGTATTCGGTTGAAAAGGATAGATTACAATGTCGGTGCCCTAACAGTCGGAACAGGGATGCATTGGAAGACCGAGATTAGATAGAGAAGGTAACCACACCTACTGTGTTAAATTCGGTGTGTCTAATACGAAAAACGTGGAGGCTAATTGTAATGAATGGTTGACACGAGGGTTGACAGGATTATTTGTGTAGCTTTCTTTAGTTTGGGGCCATAAAATTCAATGTAAGCATGAATAGTATTGACAGGACAAGCAGTGGTGGTGGCTGCACCTCAGTAACAAAGACACCTTGCCTTATTTTACTTTTTCAATCATTAAAATAAAAAACGAATGTCACAAGCTAGAAGAACAATGACTGTCTAAATGGAGTATTTTGGAGTAATGAAATAGGGAAAAAACGGAAGATCAAAATATACGAGATCCTGGTAAAGAGCAGTCTATTCTATGGTGCAGAAACTTAGCGAATAATGGAAGCTAACCGAAAAAAACTGGAAGCGGTAGAAATGCATGCCTATAGAAGAACCGAATTTCCCGAAGAGATGGAGTCCGAAACGAAGAAATCCGATAGAGGATAGGAATATACGTAGACGTAGAAAAAGTCTCTTGGCAAAAATCGCTACGAATAATAGTTCTCGAGATATTTGAAATCAAAATGATCAAAACCGGTCGTCATTGACATAAATTAAACGCGTTGAATAAATAGTTATTAGACTGAAATCATAAATTTGAAATGTTTTTGTGCCAAAAGTTCAACAGAAACTGTTTTATCATCATTTTTTTCTAAGAAAAATTTATGACTAATTTAAAAAAATAAAGAGTTCCCAAATTTATCATTTCAGTCAAATAACTATCTCCTGGACATGTTTACTTTTTGTCAATAATGACAAGTATTAACTATTTCCATTTTAAATATCTTGAGAACGGTTGCTAGTAGCGATTTTTACCAAGAAACATTTTTTACGTAAAAAATCACGGAAATGTATATTTTTCACGCAATAGTTTTATACAGGTCCAAACGAAAAGTAATTACTCTTCAAAACAGTCATATTCACATCAAAATCAAATTTCTCGTGTTGAAAAACTCCCAGGCACCAATTTTTTGACGTTACTTCGGAAATTATTTGGAAAAAATCGAAAAAAATATGACATTTGGCAAGGGCGTAGATAAGGGGGGTACTGGGGGACAGTACCCCCCCCTGACGCTTGACGAGATACGAGAATTGAAATAGTCATTGACTATGAAAGGATTTTTTTTAATTAAAATCCGACATAAGAACACTTTGTATGCTTTTAATTATGTTGATTTATCGTTTATAATATGTTCGACCTAAATTAAAAGCACACAAAGTGTTCTTATTGGCCAGACAGATTAGTGGGTTAACTCTAATCAATATCCATAAAGATATTGAAATAAATGTTGATGCTGTTTTTGATAGGTTTTCCAAACAGCGTACTAGAAAACTTGATTTTGTTTTGTAGTTTTATTTATAGTTTATAGTTTTTATAGTTTTTTTGATAGTTTAGAGTTTTTTTATATAGTTTATAGAAAATTAACTAATAAACGTCGTTGTTTCATTTTTGTTTATGTTATTTACAAATCTATATTTTAATTTTTGTGTTATGTTTTATATTTTGAAGACAAAAAAATCAAATCGTTTTAATTCGACAAAAAAATTCCGACGGTGATTTTTTTTGCGACTTAATCATAGTACCACCCCCATAGCATACACCTATCTACGCCCCTGACATTTGGGATCAAATATGGATTTGGACAAAGTCAGCTTTGGAAAAAAAAATTTCTCAAGTATTTCTCAATTTTTCTCAGTGCGGTGGCGTTTTTTTTACAAGGGACAAAAAGTATAGTATATATTAGAAGGACAATTTTACGAAAAAAAATCAGTAGATTTTCTCGATTTAATATTGAATAAAACCCTGGACTGGAAGGCTTACTAAACTACAGAAACAATATTACCACATGCATAGCCAGTAAAAAGATTTTGAAGTTGCCTTGATGTTGCGCAGATCGTTTTTTTGGACAAATTTGCACTAGCTGTTGACTTTTACAACGTATTTCATAGGGAGTGCGTTAGCTGATACTTTAAATATTTACTAGATACACAGAGGAAAATTTAATCCCAATGTTTCAGAATAACAACACCAGATAATGTATATAAGTAAGTATAAATGTGATATAAATTATAATACATTTAAAATATTGATAATAAAATATGTACCTACATATTTTCATCCAAACACTGGATATGAATGAATAGTTTTCAAAGTGCAAAACATAACTTAAATAATATGATTTAACTCCCTGATAATATATATTTTTACATAATTTCGTATCCCTTTAAGTTTATAACCACTCCTCCATCTACAAAATTAATTTACTCTTGCAATACACTAATACAATATGATCGAAAAAAACGGCGTCTGCAATGACTATAAATGAAGATCGCTGTCATTTTATATGTAAAATTAGTGAGGAATGTTATCGATCGTCATTTCCAAGTCAACTGGATGCCGTTTTTTCATATATTTTTTATTTTCTCTAAAACGGTATGGAAATTTGGAAAAATATAAATGGAATTAACCAAAGACATCTAAATAAAGGGAGACACAACAATTTACATTTTATCGCGATCACAAACCGTGTTCCGCCAAAATCGATGATGACAGATTTACGCGATATGTTATAGAATACGGTTCGAGTTTCAAATGTTATTATTGTTATTAATGTTTTTTGGGTACCTATAGAAACGTTAAACTAAATATTTGTATAGGTATATAACTATAATTAATATACATAGATTATGCCAGGATTATACCTTTGAAATTATTTTTAGTTTTCTAATTAAATTATATTAGGGAAATTACAATGACAACTAATCATCGCTGTGGATTCATCTTTACTACGCAATTGTCGAAATCTATAGGAATTACGCTGACATTTGACGTTTTCATTTGTTTACATTCAATTTATATTTGACAGCGCGCGGTTTTGAGTTTTCTGCGGTAGTTGAAAGTTTTTGAAACTTTTGAACAACTTTCTAATAATTATTAGTGTTTATAGCAAAGAAAACTGTTTAAAGTAGTTTTTAACTATCTACGATGGTTCGCCAGTGCATAGTTTGTAAAAAGGTGGACTATTCTAACCCAGAATTGATATTTCGACGGTAAGTGTCATTATGTTTTTTTTTACATTTAGCCTTTGCCTTTAGCGTATTTAGATACTTTTAGTTATAAGTAAATTATTACAAAAATACGTATATTTTCTTATTTGTTGGCGCTTTCGATTATGAAATTAGAGTTACCCTCAGTTAGACCTCAGGCAAAACTAGTTATAATGGAAAATTGGTCTGAGGCAATCCCAATCAATTTTTGATAAAATTCATCAATTTTTGATAAAAAAAACATCACGCCACCGTCACGCCACTGATAGAGCCAAATGACAGAAAGAGAGACGAAACTCAACCGTGTTGTCATAATGTATGCATCATCATCAGCAGATGATTATAAACTGATTATAAAGTTTATAATCATCTGCTGATGATGCTAACATGGTTCGCGAAACGCGCGTCCAGTGTAAAAGTAAAAGTGTTTTGGTGTATTGTGGTGATTTAGTGTTTTTATTTTGCTGTGTAACACGAAAGATTCCAACCCTCAACTGTAATAATGTATGATTCTAAAAAATGAAGTTTTATGAATGGAGTGTTCTGCCTAGCCATTTAAATGTTTTTGGAATTAACCATTTTAGAACAAGCAAAATTTTTTACGGAGAATGAATTTTTCACAAAATGCCAAGGGTCTGGTAAACATTAAGTAGGTAGGTACCTCAGAATTTCGCAATATATATTTTTTTAGTCGAAAGCTCTATTACTATAGAACAATTTAAAAAAAAAATTTGGATGAAGCACTTTACTTTTTATTTACTTTCGATTTCGGTGTTTATTTTATGTTTTGTGTTTGACTTTGAAATTAACTGACTATTACCTTAAATTCACGTCAATCTGGAAAAATCATAACTAATGAATTAACACCCTCCAAATAACCACGCTAACCAACCCACCAAACATAAATACATGTTGACATTCTTTGAACTTTTGTGATTTTCTAAAAAAACTGTATGATCCAACAAATGTTTTGTCTTTATGTTGGGTTCATACAGCCAAATAAAATAAAATAAGAATAAAATAAAATAAGAAAGTTGGTTATATGGGATACCGTATACGCGTTCATACAGCTGAAAAAAATAACAAAATAAGAATTGATTATCTTTTAACTTCTTTATTTTATTTTATGTGAGAACGACTTTGCGCACGCTTAATTCTAACCTACAAATTTTTCAGTTTGGATTTAACTTATTTTATAATTTTACATAAGTATTAACTTATAATATAGAATGAATCGAATAAATAAATATACTATAAGTAGTAAAATTACTATAAACAATCATTAAAGTTAACTTTTATCCAGCTCCATCGTACTGCGCATGAGCAAATATATATTTCTTGTTTTATTTTATTTGGCTGTATGAACGCGCACAAATAAGAATTCCTTATTTCTTATTTTATTTTAGTCTTATTTTATTTTATTTGGCTGTTTGAACCCACCTTAACCCTCAACTGGCGTCTTGAGGTCCAGCGGACCCTAAGCGCTATTTAAACATTTGTAAAATGTTTACGTTTAAGAATTCAGCCTCGCCGCGCCATTTACCTTTAAGTTAGGGTACCAATATACAACTGTTAAAGGCACACTTGATTTTATCAAGTATTGTTCCTACCAGCGGGGGCTAAAGTTTCATTGGGGTCTGTGTGGCACCACCACGCCAAGAATGTTCAGGTTCTTCAATACCAGAAAAGAAATAGACATATATGGCAACCATATCTCAATGAAGAAATGACAAAAAACAAAAATCTCATGAATCAAATGTGCACGATTCATGTGCGGCAAATGCAGATCCTATATTAGCATGAACTGTATTTGAAAAAGTTATGTACATTCAAGGTTTGCACTTTTGTTGAAAATAATTTATGTTTGTTACTTTAGCTTCATATTTCAGTTGTTTGTACTTTTAATAATACGGTAAAATCATAAAATATATATGTTTTTAATTTCTATGGGTTTCTTAGCCAAGTTATATTTCTGTTGTCAAAAATTCCTAAAAAAATGCGTTTTACTTTATTTTTGTGTCTGTTCTTGTTAATTTGTTGAAAATTAATGAAATTGTTTGTTCACAAGTTTGAATATATTGTAAACAGTGTTAAAATAACAAGCTTTTTATAAAATCTCTTCATCATGTATTTTAAAATGAAAAAAAAAAATGGGGTCCGTCGGACCCCAGCACGCCATAAGCATTACAAAAATTCACCACGCCAGTTGAGGGTTAATATGCTCTATTTACAGTAATCTTTCTAAGAAAACAAAGAAAAGTGTGAAATTCCGAGGTACCTAAAGTTTACTAGAACCAATGCCAATAATAAAAAATTTATCTTGTAAAGACAATCCGAGTACATACTGTATAACAAAGTTTTAATTTCATATATGATGAAAGTCTGTTTGATCTAGAAGGCGCAGTTATAAAAGTGAAAATATAAATATACCGTTAAAATGTGGAAATTTGGGACTACCGGTCTCAAAACAACTCAATAATGTCGCGCCAAAAGGTCGGCGTTTCTCTGAGTGAGTTGTTTAGACCCTTCGTACCGGAACAACGGCATATTCGAAGAAATGGGGCATAGCGTGACTAAACGACCATTTTATAGTACTTTTTCGGGCTAGAAAAAAACCCAGAGAAGGTGCCGATATCAATGCGACAACAAGAAGGTACTTTGACTGGCAACTTGGAGGCGGCAAGATCACAAACATTGGAAACCCCCTTTTACGACGAGGCTGTAAAACGTTGTTTATAACTACCGATCGCTTTTACAAAAGGAACATCCAATAATAAACACATTTTAACCAATTTGCATAAAGGATCGATGTCACTACCTGTGTCCATTGTCAGTAATGACATCATTGACAATTTCAATTGTGTTATGCATCGGTGTAACAACTTAATCCTTAATTTAAATAAGGTATTCTGTAATCCCTTCTTAATAGGTTTGACCCTGTAAACAAGAGTTTGACTTTATAATATATTAATTTATAAGAAACTGACTCACCCGGCAAAAGTTGTTTGTCATATAATAGTTATTTTTAGCCGACCATACCAACAGGTATGGTAAGTAAGCAGCAAGCTTTTCGGCAAATAAAAAGTTTTTTTTATTTCACTCAAGATGAGTTGTCCGTCTGTCTGTAACACGATAACTCAAAAACCGCTAAACCGATTTTAACCAAATTTGGCACAAAAATACTGTGGCACCCGAGAATCTGGCCATTAGTTTCTGGTCGGGATGGGGGGTTGTTGAGGGGGTATGGGAGGGGGTTAATCATTTTAAAAAATCGTAACTCCAAAATTACAGTAGCTAGCGAAACGCGGTTTTCAATTTAAGATTAGGAATATTTGCAACAAAATTTGTAATAACATCAAAATCTGTCAAAGTCGCGGTTTTTGAGATAAAATAAATTTGGAAAAATTCCTTTACTTTGAAACTAAAAGTGAACTAAAAAACTGCCTACCAACTTTTTATTAATATATTTTCCAATTTTTTTAACGAGGCGTAGCCGAGTTGAAAAATTTGTCGAGAACACCAAAGTAGTTCGCGCACGAGTTGCAAACAACATTATTTCTACAAACATTAAAATCGGAATATCCCTAAAAGTTATTATTATTATATTATAGTTTCGAAAAAAAAAGCGTGAGCTTGGAATTTATGTTTTTTTTATTACTGAACATCGACATTGATTTCCTTTTAGGTCGTTTTAATACTTGGTATTTCTGGTGCTTGCCGCCGTGAGGAACTTACTAAAATGACGGTCGATAACAGATGATAAAGAGTCAATTTTAACTGTTAAAGTACCCGATACAAAAACAAACATAGAGCGAGTCTTTGCAGTGTCAAATTTGAATTATATTGAGATTTACCGAAAATACGCAGCTCTTCATCCAAGAAATGCTACCAGTCGATAGTTGCAGATATGCTTCGGCATATTTTCAACAAACAATTTCAAGAAATACAATATAAAATCTCGAAAATTTAGTTCTTAAAAGAACTGTTTGTCCTTAAAAAAGTGCAATTTAAAAAAAAAAAGACTATGAAAATAGGCAAAAAAATGAGTATTACTCACAAAGATTCAACAACAACACGGTATTATACGAAATAATGACTGACACTAGGATAATTGTCAAATAAAAAAGGACAACATTGCTGAACACAGCGCAATGTGACCAACATAGCGATAATAAAATTCGGTTTAAACTAATTTTTGCAGCTTCAATCTAAATAAAATAGCTGTTACAATTATTTGCTCTATAAAGTAAAATGAAGAGATGCTCGGTATCTTAAATTATACAACTAATTTAAACATTTTTACCAAAATTTCATTTAGTCAGGTTTATAGACTTTGTTGTGTGATATGATCAATGACGTGCATCGGAAAATGTTTTGCGATTACAATAAGTACTCAGTCAGAAAAAATATTAAATGAAAAATTTAACAAATACCTACCTAGGAAAATGACAGCGCCTTTAAATGAAAAGTCCACGTTAAATATTAACTTATCGGTATTTAGTTTATGCAATATTCCCATATGTATCCAAGAATTAAATACTTAAAGATAGGTCTACATGGATTAGGTGAATGACTGGAAGAGGATCTGGTTATCGGTAAAATGTTTTATTAAATTGAGCGACGCCTAAAACTGAACGATTTCACGTTAAGGTGCGTTCACATCAGTTGCGCCAATCCGCGCCGCGCGGCGCAAATCATTTTTAACATATACTTTTATGCGCGCTAAAAAAAACACACTTCAAAAGTAGGTACATGTTAGAAAAATGTTTTGAGCGGCGCGGCGCAGCTGGTCTAAACGCATCTTTATAGCCTCCGCCATCAAAACACATGTTTACTACGTAATCGTGCAGTTTTGTAATCCGTATTTTTATTATACAGGTGGGCCTTAAATAAGTGCAAAAATTTCCAGGGCTGGTAGTGATGAGATAAACGCAGTTTTATTAATTTGCCTTGATCTAAGATAGCAACCTTTAAAAAATAATATCATTAACTTATGAAAGTTTTAAATAAGTACTCATTGATTCCTCATCAAAAAAAAAATATGAAAAAGTTCCATAACCATGGATATGGAAATGCATAGTTTTAGAGTTACAGGATGTTAAAACTTTTTAAAATTAGGTTTTTTATTGTAATTATCTTAAATATCATTATTTTTTTATTTGAAATTGTTGTAGGTTGGACTAATAGTAATAATAACTAATAAGAATAATATTTAATAATAAATTAGCTACAATATACAATTTACTAATTTTATTTTATTAAGTGTGATTAATAAAGTTGCATTTATCTCATCAAGGAGTACGAATTCGACGAAATAGGAAGATATAACTTTTAATTGGCATTAAACGGCCTACACAATTTTGATATGAAAAGAAAAAAAGTCAGTGGCGCACATGTTTTATTTTTGAAAAATATTCCAGTGATAACCCATGCGCACGTTATAGTAAATTTTACCCTCAAAATTTTAATCAAATCACTAAAACTACTTGGTAAAAATTATAATCGAAAGATTATTAAAACTTTAACACCCTGTAGCCTGTAGCTACGAAACAAAGCAGAATCGGACCTATTTTGATATGAAAAAGAAATCGTATTTTTACGTGAGGAATCTTCCCACGAGAGATGGCACATGTTTTTTGAAACACCCTGTATAAATATACGAAAATATAGCGAACATGACAAGTGTGGTGGTAGTTCTTTGGTAACTCTCACCAATTTGTGTCAGAGAATACTTCTTCAGATTGTACTCGTTAAAATTTAAATGAAAATCATTATTACAATTTGTAGCACTGCTAACTATGTTTTTTTTTTGACACAATTTGCTGGTAGCTTAACAAACACAACAATTGTCTGATGTCATAAAAATCTGAAGTACAATATTGTATTTTTTTTTAGTTTATGTCTTGAGACAGTTAACTTCGATATTTTTAACTATTTATAACCTAGCTATGTAGCTAAAACAAAAACTTGTATATATTTATAAACGTCTAATTAGTATAATATGCTTGAAGTTCATAAAACAATAAATTTTATAAACTTTTAATTACCGTTCTCCCGCCATAACTCATAAAAGTACGACAATCGTTGGGTGAATGCATCTTTTAAGATTTATTTATACAGGTATGTTAATAATTCAATGTTCTCAGATGTAGATTCAACGTTTAAACGATTTTAAAAAGATTTTAGTATATGGTATATCTTACTTCTTGAAGTAGGACTTCTTTACGCGCGCTGGGAGTAAAAATTCAAGGTCGTAACACACAAGCTAGCGATACGAAAAATGGTAAGGAAGACACGACTTAGAAATACGTTATGACGCAAAGTGTATTTGTCAGCAGTCCACGTGTTTATCAAAAATATTGATATTTTAATAGAAATTTTGTGACAGTATACCAAATTATTTATTCATTTTTAGTTTATTACTTTTTCAATATTTCAAACTACACACATAGTTATGTATGGTCTGATAAATGCGTTGATATACAGGGTGTCCCAGGCTGAGCGTTCGTTAGAAGTTTCTAAAGAACTACAATATCTAGATCGGAGATCTCTTTATGCCACAGTGGCGGTAGTAATCACTACATTTGTCGTTTAGGCTATACCGATTTTTTTGACAGGCAGTTTTTTTCAGCAAAAATTTTAAATACTTTTTTCCTCAAAACGGTTAATGTTATAGATATAGAGTATTTGATATCAAAATTCATAAAATTTTACAGAGGATTTCAGTATGTATTAAAAAATGGGGGTACCCATTTAAAATAAGAAAATTGCTGTCAACTTCCCGTATTTTTGAAGTGCCGCCATATTGAAAATATTTTTAATAGATAGATCTCGTTGTGAAACAGTAATGTGCAAAAAATCTCCGATCTAGATACTGTAGTTTTTTAGGAACTTCTAATGCACGCTCACGTATAGTCTGGGACATCCTGTATGTGAAGGGTCCAGCAAAATTCCGTTTCCATTCCATATCCCTTCCGTATTTTCGATTGAATTCGACGCTATACGTTTGCTTCCGTTCAGTATCAGTTCCATACTTTATTGTATAATTTATATTACGAAAGTTTTATTATTTTAGAAATTTGTTCTTTTGAAAAAGGTAATAGATTTAATTAAGAGGTGAAAGAATAAATAAATATCAGCAAAATGTTAACAGAGCTGGTACAAAATGTAAAAACTTGACAACGCTGTTTCCGATACGCATCAGTCCGTCAGCCAAATTTCTTTTACAAATGGAAGGGTAGCTGATATGGAAGGTATAGTGAGAATCAACATTTAAATGCACTTCTCAAGTTACTTCCCCGTATGGCAGTTATCAAGTTTTTTCCTATATATGTATATTTTTACCAGCCATATATCATAGGATTTAATAGCTTATTGTCGTGCAGAGTTTATTCATATTGTAGGGACTAGTTAGACCTACTATAATATTGTAAAACCCTAAATTTAAGAAATTGGTGTTTATCATGTTTGTCTCCTGGACCTTTCATATGTTCGTGTTAAAGATTTTTTATCCCCTTCCATGAAAAGCAGTGCACAATAGAACTCAATGGAGAAGAATTGTAAACTCAGTGAACAACAGCAACCAAAAATTAAAGAGGCAACAAAGCAGTAGTATGCTCGTAGCAATGCCCGGAGAGTGGAAGAGAGATAATATCACGTATCGGGCTCTTAAAGAGTCTATTACGCGTACTTTCAGGTCGCTCGGCTCTCAAGGATCGGGTAAAGCGGGTGTGTGACCGAAGGAAATATATATTATATTTCAGAAATCTGCCTAAGGCTTAGCCCGATCCTGTCGTGTTAAGCCACACCCAAAATTCCAAACACACGTGCTTTGATTAAGGACATTAAGGTTTGCAGAGCTTCAGAATTTGCCATAAAATAGCGAGCAATTTGTTACAGAACCATATAAATTATATATCACCGTAATCACAAAACTTCAATCTATTTCCGTATTGTAACGGAATTTTAAATTATGTCTTTATTTTCGAGAAAATTTAGTCCGAACACAAGAAATATTTTGTTGATGTTTGACCATCAAAATCTTAAAAATAAAGTTGTCTAAAAATGTGCTACAATACGGATATGGTATACAAGGGCGTAGATAAGGGGGGGGTACTGGGGGACAGTACCCCCCCTGACGCTTGACGAGATACGAGAATTGAAATAGTCATTGACTATGAAAGGACTTTTTTTAATTAATATCCGACATATAAGAACACTTTGTATGCTTTTAATTATGTTGATTTATCGTTTATAATATGTTCGACCTAATTAAAAGCACACAAAGTGTTCTTATTGGCCAGGACAGATTAGTGGGGTTAACTCTAATCAATATCCATAAAGATATTGAAATAAATGTTGATGCTGTTATTGATAGGTTTTCCAAACAGCGTACTAGAAAACTTGATTTTGTTTTGTAGTTTTATTTATAGTTTTTATAGTTTTTTTTTGATAGTTTAGATTTTTTTATTTATAGTTTATAGAAAATTAACTAATAAACGTCGTTGTTTCATTTTTGTGTATGTTATTTACAAATCTATATTTTAATTTTTGTGTTATGTTTTTATATCTTTTTGAAGACAAAAAAATCGCCGTCGTTTTAATTCGACAAAAAAATTCCGACGGTGATTTATTTTGCGACTTAATCATAGTACCACCCCCATAGCATACACCTATCTACGCCCCTGATGGTATAATCATTTTTAATTAACTTGTTTTTTTATTTAACTTTAATTTCCTTATTCGTTTGTGTAAAAATACCTAGCCATCAGTTTTACATAAAACATTAAATGCCGAACACTTATTTTGCTACTTTTTCGGACTAGTGAAATGGACTCGCAATAAAAATAAAAGGAACTATGCTTACCAGGGGTAGGTTGTGTTTGGTAACTCGTTTTCTTAATCCACTCGTACGGACTTCTTGCCGGTGGCGGTCGAATGTTACACTGTATTAACTGTTGAGGAGGCGTTATATTTCCATTTTGGCCTCCTGGACTACTCATATCACTCCCGCTCACGGTAATAGGAGGCGACGGTAGATGATTCTCCGTTTCGGGAATAGGCTGCTGAATAGACGGTATTCCAGTATGCACAAAGTCCGCAAATTCGTTATGGAACATTGCATGACCCGACGCGCCGTGGTGGTGCCACATTTGCGGTTCCTCCTGTGCCATATACGGCCCGGTAGCAGTATTCATTTGAGCTCCTTGGTGGTATCCGGGAGGATACCATGACGCCACGCGATTGTTCGTCTGGAAATGTCCGTTCGGAGCGGTTTGCTGATGATGATACATGCTGTTGTAGTAGGAAACCATCCTAGTTCGCAAGAAAACACACACTTAAGTCACCGAACTGTCATATAGAAATGTTTACAGAGAAAAATATAATATCACTTGTCCGTAAGAACTCGGCAACGAGCGAAGTACATCTAAACAAGGCTCGCAGTAATGCCAAGGCACATGGACAGATACGGCAACGATAAGGATTAAGGGGTGGGGCGTAGGAAGGAACGGGCCAATAGGAATACTGCACGGCGATCATGGCTGAAAACACTGAAAGCGTCGGCCAACTGCTAGGCGGGCCGTCGCGCTTTAGGCATAGCCCTTGATTAAGGAAACGTATAATTAATGCCAAAGCCGTTAACTTTGTGGTAATCGCTTTAGCGAATTGCCATTTTTTCACCACGGAGGTGGTGACGACTTTTAATTCAATCGCTTTTGATTGGTGGGTAAAAATATCTTTAGTTAATTAGCCAGATGTGCTTATTATCTTATAAACTATCTCGGGAAAATAATTATAAACTGCTGATGATGTCAAATAGGAGTAAAGTGCCTGAAGAACGTATCTAGTAATGAATTTTTAACAGTAAATTTGTCTGAGGCTCAAGACTATAGCCAAAATCGTTTTGTAGAAAAATTGTACCTGTCAATCTCTAAATATTTGATTAATCGTTCAATCAGTGAATGGTAGTTAATTTAAGGTATTTTTTTCAAACGTCACAAAAATATTAATTTTTGCGACGTAATTGAACTTAAAAAAGTCTTTTAAACGCCTAAGCATAAAAGTAAAGCACTTTTACGCCTAAGTACAAAAGTACGAAAACATATTATTAAACTGACTTAAAGCGTTAAATTCAACGAGCCATAGTTTTTCGATATATAATTACTTACAAGGTATTACATTTTTTACATTTTTCCATAGCAATTGCTAAAATTGCCTTATATCTATCAAAAATAGTAGATAAAACAGTACTTTAACCGCAAGGGTAGATTAAATGATACTTTAACAGCGAGGATAGGTTAAAAACTTTATTTCTTCTCACACGTTCTTTAATTGCTTCCATTTTTGAAAATTTTTGTATTCCTTTTCATCAAGTTATTCAGGATTTATATTGAAGTAGTTTGTACTTTGGATATGGCGTTTGTCGCCTCAGCCTGAATATCTGTTGGTAATTTACTTATTTCGTTTTGAGCCATTTCTGGCTCCAATTCAATCAGCAATCCACACGAAAGAGAATTAAAAAATATTGACTCAAAACTGACAACTAAAGAGACAGCTTTATTTATTTGTCAAATTACATAGAAACCAACGCCAACCCAGCACAATATATTTTCTACTCGTAATAAATTCCTTGAAATAATAATTTCTGAATATTTTTTAAAAAAACTCGCTATGGAAAAGAATATTGTTTTATACACGACGCACAGTGCTTCGAACATATGGCTCTAGAGGACAAAAATGCAAAACTTCTCTTTTATTGTAGGCAATTTATTCAACCTAGGTTTATTTGACACAAATGATGAGTACTCTCATTGTACTAAATGATGATATTCTTAGTCCCACGTTTATGAAAAAAAAATCTTATAAATAATAAAAATGTTGGAGCTGTGTTCCATCTAAGGAAATATTCATTTATAGTATGAATACGGTGTAAGTATTAAATAAATCCCTGCGATAAAAAAGAATTGGAATAACATTAATACATGATTTCTACAATATAAACCTAATATAAGATAAAAATGTTTTTCTTTAATGAAAAAGAAACATTAATGCTATATTTAATTAAAAAAAACTTAAGATACTATAAATTTACTTTAGGACAACAAAATCCATAGTTCGTAACTACTCTGATTCAGAAGAATCACTGCTGACAGAATCTTCCAAATTTATAGTATCCAAATCACAGGTAGGTGAAATATCCTCACATATAAGATATTTCTGTACATCATTTTCCAATATGTTACTTTTTCGCGTTGTTACTGTTCTTTTTGTTGGTATGAGGGGTTCGTATGTTAATAGTTACCTCTTTAATAGACCATATCGATATATTATTTTTTCGTTTTCTTGGGTATGAGGTTTTATGATAAATTGAAAGATGGAAACTTTTTTATGCCACGTTTCGATCCAACATAGTGGACTTTTTCAAGCACAAGTGGTTGTCTCATTGGACTGGAAGGTTCATCAATATCTAATAAAGAACACATTTTTTGAAATACAAATAATTTTGAGTTCTTGTCCTTATGATCAAGCCCAGTATTAACCAGATCGGCATTGCTTATCAATTTTACTCCATCTTAAAAGTATTATAAAATAAAGTTCGTCGCAAGCAGACGCAGGTGAACTATACAAAAATTAAAAGTGTATAAATATGACAACAAAAATATTCAATAAATACGATATGTTTTGATATGTTTTTTTAATGCCTTTTTGAAGTTTGAAAATGTAAAATTTTTATACCCATTTAAGAATCATCTTAAAAAATAAATAAAAACTAAACAATCACGAACTTGTTTAGAAATATTATTTAAAGTACATACCTTGTTTAACAATATCCATAGTGGCTTTCAATTAAGTACGTACCGTTTAACTCCATATACAGAACTACTATGAATGTTATTCTTTTCCCTGATATAAGATAATGATCGCAAAATTTATTTTTAGTGAAAATATTTGCTAACAAAAAACGCTGTTTATGAAAAATAATATACAGGATGGTTGAACATTGCTATAAGTATAAAATTACATATTTAGATATTAGTAAATTTTAACTTTTTTTTCGATTTTTGTCCATGGGACGAAGCACTGTGCGACGATAAAATTGCATTATCGTCTTGTGTAAACAATAACTATTATTTGAACGTTTAAAATTGTTTAAAATAGTATACATATTGTTTTGTTAGGAGTAAAAATTACACTTTTACTTACTTTTTATACGTTTGACATACAGGCGGGGGCACAAAAAGGCATTTTTACTCCGAATAGAACATGCTATTTTTTTTAAACGCCACAAATCATTTTTAAACAATTTCAAACGTTCCAAATAATATAAAAAATTTAAAAGTCATACCTTGTAAGTAATTAAATATGGAGAAACTATAGTTACGCTCGTTGAATTTGACACTTAATGCCAGTTTAATAATAAATTATTCTCATAGTTTTATGCTTAGGCATAAAAGTGGTTTACTTTTATGCCTATAGGCATTAAAATGACTTTTTTATATTGTCGATCAACTCGAAAGAATTAACATTGAAAAAAAAATATATTAAACAGTATATTTTTACTTACATTTCTTTTTCTTGCATGCTATGGACTGATTAATAATTTAATATCATCTGATCGTTTATTGAATTCGTCAAACCCCTATAATAATCAGAAATATATTCAAAATTATTCTAGGCCTAAACATTCTTTTCTTGCAATGAATAATAATTCTAATATAGAAAGTCAATAATGGATCTTAAGGAAATCATGTAACTTTTAAATAAAAAACAACAGCTTTATTAATATTTATATGTAAGTATATAGATTATCTGAAGCATTTTATGAATGAAATTTTAGATAATAACCATTCTTAACTAATACTATAAATTAATAAATTAAATTTATTAACTTTCAACCTAAGGAGTTAAAAAAACTATTGCACATCATAAATATCTATAAACTACAAAAAGTGCTAATAAAATACCCGTATTATTATTATTACAGCTGGAGTAATTATATAAAATGAACAATAATAAGAGTAAAAATATCTTTCAGTATATTTAACTAACGTATATTTGGATTTTAAAAATTAGAAATTATTGATGTTTAATGTCGATTTAATTATTATTATAAATTTTGGTTTTAAGAAATATACAGGGTGTTTCAAAAAACATGTGCCATCTCTCGTGTGGAGATTCCTCACGTAAAAATAATATTTATTATTCGTGTTAACATAGGTCCGAAAACTCTTCTTAACTCTTCATCTTTTTTCGATTTATTATAATTTTCTTCCGAGTGCTTTTAGCGATTCGAATGAAAGAGTATAGCCGGATTAATATGGGAAAAAATTCAGTTTTTAATTTTTTTCATATTGTTCCACTTCAAAAAATTCTAAAGAATTCCTGAGTCTAAAGAAGTATAAAAGACATTTTCTGAGGATTTTTAGTGGGTGACATACCTATTTCACAAAGGTTAAAAAAATGAAGATTTTAATTTTCTTTCCTCTGCTAAAAATCGGCTTTTCGTTTAAATCATGATCATATTATTTCTTCACGTCTTAGACTTCTAAGAATTAGAAAAAATCATTCTTAATTAATTTTTAATTTTACTATAAAAATAAAATTTAAAAAACAGTTTTTTTGAAAATTTCGAAAATCGTTTGAGTTAAAGAGCTAAAAATTTAGATGAATTATTTTGATTCGACACCCCTGAGTGCGAGTCAAAAAGCCGCGTGTGCAGATTTCCCATATTAATTCGAATATACCCTTTGAGGGGTAAAAGTTACTATAAGTGCGACATATTTTAATGCTAAAAAAGAGTCGATATTATGTTCACCAGGGACGTGCATATGGCTTTTCACTGGAATGGTTTTCTAAAAAAAAACATGTGCGCCATTGGCTTTTTTTCCTCTTATTAGCAAAAGTGTGTAGGCCATTTCATGCCAGTTAATAGTTGTATAAAACATATTCCAGTGATAACCTTTATGCACCTCCCTGGTAAATATGTCGACACATTTTTATCTTACTTAAACACACTGTAACTAAGAAACAAAGCAGAATCGGACGTTGATACAAAAAATAAATCTTATTTTTAGGGAGAGAATCTCCTCACGAGAGATGGCACACGTTTTGTGAAACACCCCGTATTTGGGGCTATTACTGTATTATCTGCAAAAGACTTACTTACCGTGCGTGTTTTATTTTTTTCCTCAGCGTATCTGAGAATTTAAAACTAGAAAAATAGCGGAAGTGGAGTATACATACATATAAATAACCGTCTAATTGGTTTTAAATAAATAGTTATAAAATGTGCATATTCAACTTTTTAAAGTATTTAGTACACCTCTTAACTCAGACACATTTGTATGTATACTGACTATCTAGAAACAAGATTTGAACGGTATTTTTTTATTCCAAAGAAAAAATATAGAGGTACATACCTATATTTATCAGATAGCTGCTAGGAAGATAAAATTGTACTTATTTCGCTAGAGCTAGAGTAAAATTGGATTCATTTTATACATATATAATTAAATTATTTATTACACTATCTTTGCGTAATACAAGAAAAAAACAAAAATATTTATAAATAGATGCCATGTAAAACATAAATATATTTAAAGATATATAAATTTTGAATTCATATACAGGGTTGTTCACCACATACGACACGGAGTATTGTAGCTAAACGATTAGATTTTTACAAATTGTAAGTTTTGGGTTCGTTGAAGGACTATTAAAGCTACAATTTAAAAATATTTTTACAAGATACAGAGTGTCCCAAATTAGTAAAAAATATTATAGTTGTATTTTTTTAAATGGAACACCCTGTATATTATATTATTTTTTGATTCTACGATTGAAATTAAGGTAAATTTGATCAAGGTTTATCACACATAAACCTTACCATTTTTAAAATATTTTCAATTTTATGAAATTGCAGTAAAAATTTTAAGGCTTCATTTCTACAAGAGTATAAAAGTTTTTAATACTAAATATTTACTGAAGATTATTTATTGATCAGATATTACGTTGCAATAATAAAAATTTTACTACCTTATACAGAGTGTCCAAAAATTTATATTAAATAATTACTAGCTTTAAACGGCAATAACTTGTTTAATTTAAATGGCGCTATATATTTTACGTGAATCAGATGGACAATATAATTGTCTATCAAATTGTGTTATACCATTTTTTACCCATCTCTTCAAATTTTCGTAGAAAATGCATTTTCTTATAATTTAGACCTCATTTATCACTATACCCATGGAATATTTTATAAACTTTAGTGTCATATGTCAAAAATGACAGGCTGTAGAAAAAAATCGGAGAACACAATTTCATTAAGGATGATTTAAGTTTTTATTTGAAAACTTTTAAAAAATAGAATGTCTAAAATAAAAAAAACTGTCTAAAATAGAATAATTTTTAGTTTTTAGGGTAAATTGGACGTCTTTAGAGAAATATGTGAATTGGTGAATATACTTACTTTATCTAAATGAGAGAT